>NW_026729694.1:0-44943 GCF_030272615.1 Cryptomeria japonica | reverse complement strand
TCGGAGCGCACCCTGGGCAAACCCAGCCAAGGTGCCCACCCCGGCCAAGGTGCAGGCGAGGTGCGCACCCGGGGCAAACCGGGCTCCGACAACGTGCACGCCGCACCTTGGAGCACACTTCGTAGCGCTCCCGGGTGCGCACCTCAGAGCACACCAAGGTGGGCAGCGAGGTGCGCACCTTTGATGCGCTGCCTTCACTAATTTCCAGAAAAGGCAAAAAAAAAAGGAGATTTTAAAATTTCCGTTTTGAAAGATAGTGAAAAAAACGGAACGCGCGTGCCATCTTGAGCCCGCCCTGGTGCGCAGCCCAGGTAAGGTGCCACCCTGGCAAAGGTGCGCACCCGGGCAATTAACCCTACTTCCGACTTCGTGCGCGCCAGGGTGGCAACCGGGCCTCGGAAGAGCCAATGCGAGAAACCCCACCAAACGCTCCGACAAAAAAAGAGGCGGCGCTCCAATAACCCCGCTTCGGAGCGCAGCCGGGGCAAACCAAGCCAAGGTGCCCACCCCGACGAAGGTGCACGCGAGGTGCGCACCCGGGGCAAACCGGGCTCCGACAACGTGCACGCAGCACCTTGGAGCACACTTCGAAGCACTCCCGGGTGCCCACCGGCGTTGCGCACCGTGGTGGGCAGCGAGGTGCGCACCTTTGATGCGCTGCCTTCACTAATTTCCAGAAAAAGGCAAAAAAAAATGAGATTTTAAAATTTCCGTTTTGAAAGATAGTGAAAAAAAAGGAACGCGGGTGCCATCTTGAGCCCGCCCTGGTGCGCAGCCCAGGCAAGGCATGCGCACCAAGGTGCCCACCCGAGGTGCACACCCGGGGCAAACCGGGCTCCGACTTCGTGCAGGCCGCACCTTGGAGCACACTTCGGAGCGCTCCTTGGTGCGCACCATGGTGCCCACCAGGGCGCACCCGAGGCAAACCGGGCTCCGACTTCGTGCACGCCGCACCTTGGAGCACACATCGGAGCGCTCCCAGGTTCGCACCAGCGTTGCGCACCTTTGATGCGCTGCCTTCACTAATTTCCAGAAAAGGCAAAAAAAAACGATATTTTAAAATTTCCGTTCTGAAAGATAGTGAAAAAAACGGAACGCGGGTGCCATCTTGAGCCCTTCCTGATGCGCAGCCCAGGCAAGTTGTGCGCACCAAGGTGCCCACCCTGGCGGAGGTGCGCGCCCGGGGCAAACCGGGCTCCGACTTCGTGCACTGCATGGTGCCCACCAAGGCGCGCAACCCAGCCAAGGTGCCCACCGCAGCGAAGGTGCACGCGAGGTGCGCACCCGAGGTGCACACCCGGGGCAAACCGGGCTCCGACTTCGTGCACGCCGCACCTTGGAGCACACTTCAGAGCGCTCCTTGGTACGCACCAGGGCGCGCAACCCAGCCAAGGTGCTCACCCCGGCGAAGGTGCACGCGAGGTGCGCACCCGGGGCAAACCGGGCTCGGACTTCGTGCACGCCGCACCTTGGAGCACACATCGGAGCGCTCCCGGGTTCGCACCAGCATTGCGCACCTTTGATGCGCTGCCTTCACTAATTTCCAGAAAAGGCAAAAAAAAGAAAAAAATGAGATTTTAAAATTTCCGTTTTGAAAGATAGTGAAAAAAACGGAACGCGGGTGCCATCTTGAGCCCGCCCTGGTGTGCAGCCCAGGCAAGTTGTGCGCACCAAGGCACCCACCCTGGCCAAGGTGGGTCACGGGGTGGGTCCTAGGGTGGGTAACGGGGTGGGTACTAAGGTGCGTGCCAAGGTGGGTCATAGGGTGGGTGCCAAGGTGGGCACCAGGGTGGGTGTGCACCAACCCTAGCCAGGGTAGGTCACGGGGTGGTTGTCGGGGTGGGCGTCAAGGAGCCAAGGTGGGTGGCAAGTAGCCAAGTTGCGTGCCAAGGTGGGTGTCGGGGTGGGTGCCAAGGATCCAAGGTGGGTGCCAAGGAACCAAGGTGGGTGTCTGGGTGGGTGCCGAGGTGGGAGCCAGGGTGGGTCCCAAGGTGAGTGCAAAGGTGGGTGCCAGGGTCAAGGTGAGTGCCAATGTGGGTTCCAAGGTGCCAGGGTCAGGGTGAGTGCCAATGTGGGTTCAAAGGTGCTAAGTTGGGTGCGAGGTTGGGTGCGAGGGTGGGTGGGTGCCAAGGTGTGCTAGGTGGAAGCCCGGGTGGGTCGGCATCCCATGGGTGTCGAGTTGGGTGCCTGATGGGTGCTTCTTGTCAAGTTTTAGTCGTCGGGACTCATTTCGAGCCTTAGAGGTCGTTTCTTGTCCGGTTGCCCTGTCTTCGACCTGGGAACCCAATTTTGGTCCTCGGGTCCCATTTTTTTTTGTCTCGCATCCCACTTTTGGCCTGTGGCCTTTTCGGGGTCGATTCTCGTTTTGGGCATCAGAGCATGTTTCTTCTCCTAAAACCCAATATTTGTTTATTAAGTCTCGGAACACATTTTTGTTCTCGTGGACCCATCATGGGTCTTGGAACGCATTTGTGGTCCTTGGGTCCCATTTTGCATCCCGAAACTTGTGTTTTGGTGCTTGATCCCTATTTTGGGTGCCCACCTTGCACCAAGTGCGCACCCGGGGCAAACCGAGCGCCTTGGTGCACCGGGGCAAGATCGAGCGTGCACCCGAGGCGCCCCGAACATGCACCAAGGTGCACTCGGCCCACATGTGAGCGCAGGTCGTTGCGCCCGAGGTGGTGTGTGGGCACCGCGTTGCAGACGGGACACTGCACGCACACGACGCCCCCTCCAGGTGCACGCACGTAGGCCGGGCCGGGTGCACACCCGACGCCCTAGCAAGGTGCGCGCACCCGGGCAGGGCTCACACTTGGCGAACGGGGCGCACTTCGCGAGGGAGGGTGTGCACCTCGACGGGGGTGGGTGGCCGGGGTGGATTCGCACGTGGGTCGCGGTTTGCTAAGTACACACTGCGACAAGCTCATAACGGGTGCGATCATACCAGCGTTAGTGCACCGGATCCCATCAGAACTCCGCAGTTAAGCGCGCTTGGGCCGGAGTAGTACTGGGATGGGTGACCTCCCGGGAAGTCCCGGTGTTGCACCCTTTTTTAGTTTTTCGCCGGGCGTCGCAATGCTATTTGAATAAACCTTTTGCCCGTTTGCGTTCTCGTCGGGGCCGGGCCGGGCCGGGGTGCGCTGCCCGCACTACCGCGCGCGCGGGGGCGACACCGAGCGCGCACCCGAGGCGCCCCGAGCACACAGGCCACGGTGCAACCCGGGCATTGTGCGCGCACCCCGGTGCGCCCGAGGTGCTGCGCGCGCACCCAGGTGAAATCGGTGTGCACCTCGGCCAGTGCGCGCTCGGTCGAGTCGCGCACGTTGGCCAAGGTGCACGGTGATGTTTCTTACTCTAAGGTTCCGCACCAGACGCCCGGGACAGGTGAGCGAAGCTGGGCGGGGCCGGGTGCGCGGCCGGGGCAGGTGCACGCAGCTGGAGAGAGCTTTGGAGCACACTTCGGAGCGCACCAATGATGCGCTCCATTCAAAAGTTTCCTGAAAAGGCAAAAAAAGTTGAGATTATAGAATTTCCCACTTGAGAGATTGTAAAAAAAAAAAATTTAAAATGAAGGAAACGCGGGTGCCAAGGTGTGCGCAGCCCAGCCAAGGTGTGCGCACCAAGGCGCCCACCCTGGCGAAGGTGCACGCAAGGTGCGCACCCGAGGCAAACCGGACAATTAACCCAACTTTCGACTTCGCGCGCACCTTGGAGCGCACTTCGGAGCGCTCCTTGGTGCGCACCAATCTTGGGCACCTCGGAGTGCACCATGGCGCCCACCAAGGTGCGCACCCGGGGCAAACCGAGCTCCGACTTCGTGCGCACCTTGGAGCGCACGAAAGGTGCGCACCATGGCGCCCACCAAGGTGCGCAGCCCAGCCAAGGCGTGCGCATCAAGGTGCGCACCCTGGCGAAGGTGCGCACCCGGGGCAAACCGAGCTCCGACTTCGTGCGCACCTTGGAGCGCACAAAAGGTGCGCAACCCAGCCAAGGTGTGCGCACCCCGGTCAAACCGAGCTCCGAATCGTGCGCACCAGAGGTGCACGCCATCGTGCGCACCTTGGAGCACACTTCGGAGCCCTCCTTGGTGCGCGCCGATGTTGCGCACCTCGGAGCGCACCCGGGGAAAACAATGCAATTAACCCGACTTTCGACTTCGTGGGCACCTCGGAGCGCTCTCGGGTTCGCACCTCGGAGCACACCGAGGTGCGCACCTTTGATGCGCTGCCTTCACCAATTTCCAGAAAAGGCAAGAAAACATTGAGAAGGTGTGCGCACCGAGGTGCCCACCCTGGCGAAGGTGCACGCGAGGTGCGCACCCGGGGCAAACCGGGCTCCGACTTCGTGCACGCCGCACCTTGGAGCACACTTCGGAGCGCTCCTTGGTGCGCACCAGGGCGCGCAACCCAGCCGAGGTGCCCACCCCGGCGAAGGTGCACGCGAGGTGCGCACCCGGGGCAAACCGGGCTCCGACTTCGTGCACGCCATGGTGCCCACCGCGGCGAAGGTGCACGCGAGGTGCGCACCCGGGGCAAACCGGGCTCCGACTTCGTGCACGCCGCACCTTGGAGCACACTTCGGAGCGCTCCTTGGTGCGCACCATGGTGCCCACCAGGGCGCGCAACCCCGCCGAAGGTGCACGCGAGGTGCGCACCCGGGGCAAACCGGGCTCCGACTTCGTGCACGCCGCACCTTGGAGCACACTTCGGAGCGCTCCTTGGTGCGCACCATGGTGCCCACCAGGGCGCGCAACCCCGCCGAAGGTGCACGCGAGGTGCGCACCCGGGGCAAACCGGGCTCCGACTTCGTGCACGCCATGGTGCGCACCGCGGCGAAGGTGCGCACCCGGGGCAAACCGGGCTCCGACTTCGTGCACGCCGCACCTTGGAGCACACTTCGGAGCGCTCCTTGGTGCGCACCAGGGCGCGCAACCCAGCCGAGGTGCCCACCCCGGCGAAGGTGCACGCGAGGTGCGTACCCGGGGCAAACCGGGCTCCGACTTCGTGCACGCCGCACCTTGGAGCACACTTCGGAGCGCTCCTTGGTGCGCACCATGGTGCCCACCAGGCCGCGCAACCCAGCCAAGGTGTGCGCACCAAGGTGCACGCGAGGTGCGCACCCGGGGCAAACCGGGGTCCGACTTCGTGCACGCCGCACCTTGGAGCACACATCGGGGCGCTCCCGGGTTCGCACCGGCGTTGCGCACCGTGGTGGGCACCTCGGAGCACACCAAGGTGGGCAGCGAGGTGCGCACCTTTGATGCGATGCCTTCACTAATTTCCATAAAAGGCAAAAAAAAAACGAGATTTTAAAATTTCCGTTTTGAAAGATAGTGAGAAAAAGGGAATGCTGGTGCCATCTTGAGCCCGCCCTGGTGCGCAGCCCAGCCAAGGTGTGCGCACCAAGGTGCCCACCCTGGCGAAGGTGCGCGCCCGGGCAATTAACCCAACTTCCAACTTCGCGCGCGCCAGGGTGGGAGCGCACCCAACAACCGGGCCTGGGAAGAGCCAATGCGAGAAACCCCACCAAACGCTCTGACAAAAAAAGAGGGGGCGCTCCAGTAACCCCGCTTCGGAGCGCACCCTGGGCAAACCCAGCCAAGGTGCCCACCCCGGCCAAGGTGCAGGCGAGGTGCGCACCCGGGGCAAACCGGGCTCCGACAACGTGCACGCCGCACCTTGGAGCACACTTCGTAGCGCTCCCGGGTGCGCACCTCAGAGCACACCAAGGTGGGCAGCGAGGTGCGCACCTTTGATGCGCTGCCTTCACTAATTTCCAGAAAAGGCAAAAAAAAAAGGAGATTTTAAAATTTCCGTTTTGAAAGATAGTGAAAAAAACGGAACGCGCGTGCCATCTTGAGCCCGCCCTGGTGCGCAGCCCAGGTAAGGTGCCCACCCTGGCAAAGGTGCGCACCCGGGCAATTAACCCTACTTCCGACTTCGTGCGCGCCAGGGTGGCAACCGGGCCTCGGAAGAGCCAATGCGAGAAACCCCACCAAACGCTCCGACAAAAAAAGAGGCGGCGCTCCAATAACCCCGCTTCGGAGCGCAGCCGGGGCAAACCCAGCCAAGGTGCCCACCCCGACGAAGGTGCACGCGAGGTGCGCACCCGGGGCAAACCGGGCTCCGACAACGTGCACGCAGCACCTTGGAGCACACTTCGAAGCACTCCCGGGTGCCCACCGGCGTTGCGCACCGTGGTGGGCAGCGAGGTGCGCACCTTTGATGCGCTGCCTTCACTAATTTCCAGAAAAAGGCAAAAAAAAATGAGATTTTAAAATTTCCGTTTTGAAAGATAGTGAAAAAAAAGGAACGCGGGTGCCATCTTGAGCCCGCCCTGGTGCGCAGCCCAGGCAAGGCATGCGCACCAAGGTGCCCACCCGAGGTGCACACCCGGGGCAAACCGGGCTCCGACTTCGTGCAGGCCGCACCTTGGAGCACACTTCGGAGCGCTCCTTGGTGCGCACCATGGTGCCCACCAGGGCGCGCAACCCAGCCAAGGTCTGCACACTAAGGTGCCCACCCCGGCGAAGGTGCACGCGAGGTGCGCACCCGGGGCAAACCGGGCTCCGACTTCGTGCACGCCATGGTGCCCACCGCGGCGAAGGTGCACGCGAGGTGCGCACCCGGGGCAAACCGGGCTCCGACTTCGTGCACGCCGCACCTTGGAGCACACTTCGGAGCGCTCCTTGGTGCGCACCATGGTGCCCACCAGGGCGCGCAACCCAGCCAAGGTGTGCGCACCAAGGTGCACGCGAGGTGCGCACCCGGGGCAAACCGGGGTCCGACTTCGTGCACGCCGCACCTTGGAGCACACATCGGAGCGCTCCCAGGTTCGCACCAGCGTTGCGCACCTTTGATGCGCTGCCTTCACTAATTTCCAGAAAAGGCAAAAAAAAACGATATTTTAAAATTTCCGTTCTGAAAGATAGTGAAAAAAACGGAACGCGGGTGCCATCTTGAGCCCTTCCTGGTGCGCAGCCCAGGCAAGTTGTGCGCACCAAGGTGCCCACCCTGGCGGAGGTGCGCGCCCGGGGCAAACCGGGCTCCGACTTCGTGCACTGCATGGTGCCCACCAAGGCGCGCAACCCAGCCAAGGTGCCCACCGCAGCGAAGGTGCACGCGAGGTGCACACCCGGGGCAAACCGGGCTCCGACTTCGTGCACGCCGCACCTTGGAGCACACTTCAGAGCGCTCCTTGGTGCGCACCAGGGCGCGCAACCCAGCCGAGGTGCCCACCCCGGCGAAGGTGCACGCGAGGTGCGCACCCGGGGCAAACCGGGCTCCGACTTCGTGCACGCCATGGTGCCCACCGCGGCGAAGGTGCGCACCCGGGGCAAACCGGGCTCCGACTTCGTGCACGCCGCACCTTGGAGCACACTTCGGAGCGCTCCTTGGTGCGCACCATGGTGCCCACCAGGCCGCGCAACCCAGCCAAGGTGTGCGCACCAAGGTGCACGCGAGGTGCGCACCCGGGGCAAACCGGGGTCCGACTTCGTGCACGCCGCACCTTGGAGCACACATCGGGGCGCTCCCGGGTTCGCACCGGCGTTGCGCACCGTGGTGGGCACCTCGGAGCACACCAAGGTGGGCAGCGAGGTGCGCACCTTTGATGCGATGCCTTCACTAATTTCCATAAAAGGCAAAAAAAAAACGAGATTTTAAAATTTCCGTTTTGAAAGATAGTGAGAAAAAGGGAATGCTGGTGCCATCTTGAGCCCGCCCTGGTGCGCAGCCCAGCCAAGGTTTGCGCACCAAGGTGCCCACCCTGGCGAAGGTGCGCGCCCGGGCAATTAACCCAACTTCCAACTTCGCGCGCGCCAGGGTGGGAGCGCACCCAACAACCGGGCCTGGGAAGAGCCAATGCGAGAAACCCCACCAAACTCTCTGACAAAAAAAGAGGGGGCGCTCCAGTAACCCCGCTTCGGAGCGCACCCTGGGCAAACCCAGCCAAGGTGCCCACCCCGGCCAAGGTGCAGGCGAGGTGCGCACCCGGGGCAAACCGGGCTCCGACAACGTGCACGCCGCACCTTGGAGCACACTTCGTAGCGCTCCCGGGTGCGCACCTCAGAGCACACCAAGGTGGGCAGCGAGGTGCGCACCTTTGATGCGCTGCCTTCACTAATTTCCAGAAAAGGCAAAAAAAAAAGGAGATTTTAAAATTTCCGTTTTGAAAGATAGTGAAAAAAACGGAACGCGCGTGCCATCTTGAGCCCGCCCTGGTGCGCAGCCCAGGTAAGGTGCCACCCTGGCAAAGGTGCGCACCCGGGCAATTAACCCTACTTCCGACTTCGTGCGCGCCAGGGTGGCAACCGGGCCTCGGAAGAGCCAATGCGAGAAACCCCACCAAACGCTCCGACAAAAAAAGAGGCGGCGCTCCAATAACCCCGCTTCGGAGCGCAGCCGGGGCAAACCAAGCCAAGGTGCCCACCCCGACGAAGGTGCACGCGAGGTGCGCACCCGGGGCAAACCGGGCTCCGACAACGTGCACGCAGCACCTTGGAGCACACTTCGAAGCACTCCCGGGTGCCCACCGGCGTTGCGCACCGTGGTGGGCAGCGAGGTGCGCACCTTTGATGCGCTGCCTTCACTAATTTCCAGAAAAAGGCAAAAAAAAATGAGATTTTAAAATTTCCGTTTTGAAAGATAGTGAAAAAAAAGGAACGCGGGTGCCATCTTGAGCCCGCCCTGGTGCGCAGCCCAGGCAAGGCATGCGCACCAAGGTGCCCACCCGAGGTGCACACCCGGGGCAAACCGGGCTCCGACTTCGTGCAGGCCGCACCTTGGAGCACACTTCGGAGCGCTCCTTGGTGCGCACCATGGTGCCCACCAGGGCGCACCCGAGGCAAACCGGGCTCCGACTTCGTGCACGCCGCACCTTGGAGCACACATCGGAGCGCTCCCAGGTTCGCACCAGCGTTGCGCACCTTTGATGCGCTGCCTTCACTAATTTCCAGAAAAGGCAAAAAAAAACGATATTTTAAAATTTCCGTTCTGAAAGATAGTGAAAAAAACGGAACGCGGGTGCCATCTTGAGCCCTTCCTGATGCGCAGCCCAGGCAAGTTGTGCGCACCAAGGTGCCCACCCTGGCGGAGGTGCGCGCCCGGGGCAAACCGGGCTCCGACTTCGTGCACTGCATGGTGCCCACCAAGGCGCGCAACCCAGCCAAGGTGCCCACCGCAGCGAAGGTGCACGCGAGGTGCGCACCCGAGGTGCACACCCGGGGCAAACCGGGCTCCGACTTCGTGCACGCCGCACCTTGGAGCACACTTCAGAGCGCTCCTTGGTACGCACCAGGGCGCGCAACCCAGCCAAGGTGCTCACCCCGGCGAAGGTGCACGCGAGGTGCGCACCCGGGGCAAACCGGGCTCGGACTTCGTGCACGCCGCACCTTGGAGCACACATCGGAGCGCTCCCGGGTTCGCACCAGCATTGCGCACCTTTGATGCGCTGCCTTCACTAATTTCCAGAAAAGGCAAAAAAAAGAAAAAAATGAGATTTTAAAATTTCCGTTTTGAAAGATAGTGAAAAAAACGGAACGCGGGTGCCATCTTGAGCCCGCCCTGGTGTGCAGCCCAGGCAAGTTGTGCGCACCAAGGCACCCACCCTGGCCAAGGTGGGTCACGGGGTGGGTCCTAGGGTGGGTAACGGGGTGGGTACTAAGGTGCGTGCCAAGGTGGGTCATAGGGTGGGTGCCAAGGTGGGCACCAGGGTGGGTGTGCACCAACCCTAGCCAGGGTAGGTCACGGGGTGGTTGTCGGGGTGGGCGTCAAGGAGCCAAGGTGGGTGGCAAGTAGCCAAGTTGCGTGCCAAGGTGGGTGTCGGGGTGGGTGCCAAGGATCCAAGGTGGGTGCCAAGGAACCAAGGTGGGTGTCTGGGTGGGTGCCGAGGTGGGAGCCAGGGTGGGTCCCAAGGTGAGTGCAAAGGTGGGTGCCAGGGTCAAGGTGAGTGCCAATGTGGGTTCCAAGGTGCCAGGGTCAGGGTGAGTGCCAATGTGGGTTCAAAGGTGCTAAGTTGGGTGCGAGGTTGGGTGCGAGGGTGGGTGGGTGCCAAGGTGTGCTAGGTGGAAGCCCGGGTGGGTCGGCATCCCATGGGTGTCGAGTTGGGTGCCTGATGGGTGCTTCTTGTCAAGTTTTAGTCGTCGGGACTCATTTCGAGCCTTAGAGGTCGTTTCTTGTCCGGTTGCCCTGTCTTCGACCTGGGAACCCAATTTTGGTCCTCGGGTCCCATTTTTTTTTGTCTCGCATCCCACTTTTGGCCTGTGGCCTTTTCGGGGTCGATTCTCGTTTTGGGCATCAGAGCATGTTTCTTCTCCTAAAACCCAATATTTGTTTATTAAGTCTCGGAACACATTTTTGTTCTCGTGGACCCATCATGGGTCTTGGAACGCATTTGTGGTCCTTGGGTCCCATTTTGCATCCCGAAACTTGTGTTTTGGTGCTTGATCCCTATTTTGGGTGCCCACCTTGCACCAAGTGCGCACCCGGGGCAAACCGAGCGCCTTGGTGCACCGGGGCAAGATCGAGCGTGCACCCGAGGCGCCCCGAACATGCACCAAGGTGCACTCGGCCCACATGTGAGCGCAGGTCGTTGCGCCCGAGGTGGTGTGTGGGCACCGCGTTGCAGACGGGACACTGCACGCACACGACGCCCCCTCCAGGTGCACGCACGTAGGTCGGGCCGGGTGCACACCCGACGCCCTAGCAAGGTGCGCGCACCCGGGCAGGGCTCACACTTGGCGAACGGGGCGCACTTCGCGAGGGAGGGTGTGCACCTCGACGGGGGTGGGTGGCCGGGGTGGATTCGCACGTGGGTCGCGGTTTGCTAAGTACACACTGCGACAAGCTCATAACGGGTGCGATCATACCAGCGTTAGTGCACCGGATCCCATCAGAACTCCGCAGTTAAGCGCGCTTGGGCCGGAGTAGTACTGGGATGGGTGACCTCCCGGGAAGTCCCGGTGTTGCACCCTTTTTTAGTTTTTCGCCGGGCGTCGCAATGCTATTTGAATAAACCTTTTGCCCGTTTGCGTTCTCGTCGGGGCCGGGCCGGGCCGGGGTGCGCTGCCCGCACTACCGCGCGCGCGGGGGCGACACCGAGCGCGCACCCGAGGCGCCCCGAGCACACAGGCCACGGTGCAACCCGGGCGTTGTGCGCGCACCCCGGTGCGCCCGAGGTGCTGCGCGCGCACCCAGGTGAAATCGGTGTGCACCTCGGCCAGTGCGCGCTCGGTCGAGTCGCGCACGTTGGCCAAGGTGCACGGTGATGTTTCTTACTCTAAGGTTCCGCACCAGACGCCCGGGACAGGTGAGCGAAGCTGGGCGGGGCCGGGTGCGCGGCCGGGGCAGGTGCACGCAGCTGGAGAGAGCTTTGGAGCACACTTCGGAGCGCACCAATGATGCGCTCCATTCAAAAGTTTCCTGAAAAGGCAAAAAAAGTTGAGATTATAGAATTTCCCACTTGAGAGATTGTAAAAAAAAAAAATTTAAAATGAAGGAAACGCGGGTGCCAAGGTGTGCGCAGCCCAGCCAAGGTGTGCGCACCAAGGCGCCCACCCTGGCGAAGGTGCACGCAAGGTGCGCACCCGAGGCAAACCGGACAATTAACCCAACTTTCGACTTCGCGCGCACCTTGGAGCGCACTTCGGAGCGCTCCTTGGTGCGCACCAATCTTGGGCACCTCGGAGTGCACCATGGCGCCCACCAAGGTGCGCACCCGGGGCAAACCGAGCTCCGACTTCGTGCGCACCTTGGAGCGCACGAAAGGTGCGCACCATGGCGCCCACCAAGGTGCGCAGCCCAGCCAAGGCGTGCGCATCAAGGTGCGCACCCTGGCGAAGGTGCGCACCCGGGGCAAACCGAGCTCCGACTTCGTGCGCACCTTGGAGCGCACAAAAGGTGCGCAACCCAGCCAAGGTGTGCGCACCCCGGTCAAACCGAGCTCCGAATCGTGCGCACCAGAGGTGCACGCCATCGTGCGCACCTTGGAGCACACTTCGGAGCCCTCCTTGGTGCGCGCCGATGTTGCGCACCTCGGAGCGCACCCGGGGAAAACAATGCAATTAACCCGACTTTCGACTTCGTGGGCACCTCGGAGCGCTCTCGGGTTCGCACCTCGGAGCACACCGAGGTGCGCACCTTTGATGCGCTGCCTTCACCAATTTCCAGAAAAGGCAAGAAAACATTGAGAAGGTGTGCGCACCGAGGTGCCCACCCTGGCGAAGGTGCACGCGAGGTGCGCACCCGGGGCAAACCGGGCTCCGACTTCGTGCACGCCGCACCTTGGAGCACACTTCGGAGCGCTCCTTGGTGCGCACCAGGGCGCGCAACCCAGCCGAGGTGCCCACCCCGGCGAAGGTGCACGCGAGGTGCGCACCCGGGGCAAACCGGGCTCCGACTTCGTGCACGCCATGGTGCCCACCGCGGCGAAGGTGCACGCGAGGTGCGCACCCGGGGCAAACCGGGCTCCGACTTCGTGCACGCCGCACCTTGGAGCACACTTCGGAGCGCTCCTTGGTGCGCACCATGGTGCCCACCAGGGCGCGCAACCCCGCCGAAGGTGCACGCGAGGTGCGCACCCGGGGCAAACCGGGCTCCGACTTCGTGCACGCCGCACCTTGGAGCACACTTCGGAGCGCTCCTTGGTGCGCACCATGGTGCCCACCAGGGCGCGCAACCCCGCCGAAGGTGCACGCGAGGTGCGCACCCGGGGCAAACCGGGCTCCGACTTCGTGCACGCCATGGTGCGCACCGCGGCGAAGGTGCGCACCCGGGGCAAACCGGGCTCCGACTTCGTGCACGCCGCACCTTGGAGCACACTTCGGAGCGCTCCTTGGTGCGCACCAGGGCGCGCAACCCAGCCGAGGTGCCCACCCCGGCGAAGGTGCACGCGAGGTGCGTACCCGGGGCAAACCGGGCTCCGACTTCGTGCACGCCGCACCTTGGAGCACACTTCGAAGCGCTCCTTGGTGCGCACCATGGTGCCCACCAGGCCGCGCAACCCAGCCAAGGTGTGCGCACCAAGGTGCACGCGAGGTGCGCACCCGGGGCAAACCGGGGTCCGACTTCGTGCACGCCGCACCTTGGAGCACACATCGGGGCGCTCCCGGGTTCGCACCGGCGTTGCGCACCGTGGTGGGCACCTCGGAGCACACCAAGGTGGGCAGCGAGGTGCGCACCTTTGATGCGATGCCTTCACTAATTTCCATAAAAGGCAAAAAAAAAACGAGATTTTAAAATTTCCGTTTTGAAAGATAGTGAGAAAAAGGGAATGCTGGTGCCATCTTGAGCCCGCCCTGGTGCGCAGCCCAGCCAAGGTGTGCGCACCAAGGTGCCCACCCTGGCGAAGGTGCGCGCCCGGGCAATTAACCCAACTTCCAACTTCGCGCGCGCCAGGGTGGGAGCGCACCCAACAACCGGGCCTGGGAAGAGCCAATGCGAGAAACCCCACCAAACGCTCTGACAAAAAAAGAGGGGGCGCTCCAGTAACCCCGCTTCGGAGCGCACCCTGGGCAAACCCAGCCAAGGTGCCCACCCCGGCCAAGGTGCAGGCGAGGTGCGCACCCGGGGCAAACCGGGCTCCGACAACGTGCACGCCGCACCTTGGAGCACACTTCGTAGCGCTCCCGGGTGCGCACCTCAGAGCACACCAAGGTGGGCAGCGAGGTGCGCACCTTTGATGCGCTGCCTTCACTAATTTCCAGAAAAGGCAAAAAAAAAAGGAGATTTTAAAATTTCCGTTTTGAAAGATAGTGAAAAAAACGGAACGCGCGTGCCATCTTGAGCCCGCCCTGGTGCGCAGCCCAGGTAAGGTGCCCACCCTGGCAAAGGTGCGCACCCGGGCAATTAACCCTACTTCCGACTTCGTGCGCGCCAGGGTGGCAACCGGGCCTCGGAAGAGCCAATGCGAGAAACCCCACCAAACGCTCCGACAAAAAAAGAGGCGGCGCTCCAATAACCCCGCTTCGGAGCGCAGCCGGGGCAAACCCAGCCAAGGTGCCCACCCCGACGAAGGTGCACGCGAGGTGCGCACCCGGGGCAAACCGGGCTCCGACAACGTGCACGCAGCACCTTGGAGCACACTTCGAAGCACTCCCGGGTGCCCACCGGCGTTGCGCACCGTGGTGGGCAGCGAGGTGCGCACCTTTGATGCGCTGCCTTCACTAATTTCCAGAAAAAGGCAAAAAAAAATGAGATTTTAAAATTTCCGTTTTGAAAGATAGTGAAAAAAAAGGAACGCGGGTGCCATCTTGAGCCCGCCCTGGTGCGCAGCCCAGGCAAGGCATGCGCACCAAGGTGCCCACCCGAGGTGCACACCCGGGGCAAACCGGGCTCCGACTTCGTGCAGGCCGCACCTTGGAGCACACTTCGGAGCGCTCCTTGGTGCGCACCATGGTGCCCACCAGGGCGCGCAACCCAGCCAAGGTCTGCACACTAAGGTGCCCACCCCGGCGAAGGTGCACGCGAGGTGCGCACCCGGGGCAAACCGGGCTCCGACTTCGTGCACGCCATGGTGCCCACCGCGGCGAAGGTGCACGCGAGGTGCGCACCCGGGGCAAACCGGGCTCCGACTTCGTGCACGCCGCACCTTGGAGCACACTTCGGAGCGCTCCTTGGTGCGCACCATGGTGCCCACCAGGGCGCGCAACCCAGCCAAGGTGTGCGCACCAAGGTGCACGCGAGGTGCGCACCCGGGGCAAACCGGGGTCCGACTTCGTGCACGCCGCACCTTGGAGCACACATCGGAGCGCTCCCAGGTTCGCACCAGCGTTGCGCACCTTTGATGCGCTGCCTTCACTAATTTCCAGAAAAGGCAAAAAAAAACGATATTTTAAAATTTCCGTTCTGAAAGATAGTGAAAAAAACGGAACGCGGGTGCCATCTTGAGCCCTTCCTGGTGCGCAGCCCAGGCAAGTTGTGCGCACCAAGGTGCCCACCCTGGCGGAGGTGCGCGCCCGGGGCAAACCGGGCTCCGACTTCGTGCACTGCATGGTGCCCACCAAGGCGCGCAACCCAGCCAAGGTGCCCACCGCAGCGAAGGTGCACGCGAGGTGCACACCCGGGGCAAACCGGGCTCCGACTTCGTGCACGCCGCACCTTGGAGCACACTTCAGAGCGCTCCTTGGTGCGCACCAGGGCGCGCAACCCAGCCGAGGTGCCCACCCCGGCGAAGGTGCACGCGAGGTGCGCACCCGGGGCAAACCGGGCTCCGACTTCGTGCACGCCATGGTGCCCACCGCGGCGAAGGTGCGCACCCGGGGCAAACCGGGCTCCGACTTCGTGCACGCCGCACCTTGGAGCACACTTCGGAGCGCTCCTTGGTGCGCACCATGGTGCCCACCAGGCCGCGCAACCCAGCCAAGGTGTGCGCACCAAGGTGCACGCGAGGTGCGCACCCGGGGCAAACCGGGGTCCGACTTCGTGCACGCCGCACCTTGGAGCACACATCGGGGCGCTCCCGGGTTCGCACCGGCGTTGCGCACCGTGGTGGGCACCTCGGAGCACACCAAGGTGGGCAGCGAGGTGCGCACCTTTGATGCGATGCCTTCACTAATTTCCATAAAAGGCAAAAAAAAAACGAGATTTTAAAATTTCCGTTTTGAAAGATAGTGAGAAAAAGGGAATGCTGGTGCCATCTTGAGCCCGCCCTGGTGCGCAGCCCAGCCAAGGTTTGCGCACCAAGGTGCCCACCCTGGCGAAGGTGCGCGCCCGGGCAATTAACCCAACTTCCAACTTCGCGCGCGCCAGGGTGGGAGCGCACCCAACAACCGGGCCTGGGAAGAGCCAATGCGAGAAACCCCACCAAACTCTCTGACAAAAAAAGAGGGGGCGCTCCAGTAACCCCGCTTCGGAGCGCACCCTGGGCAAACCCAGCCAAGGTGCCCACCCCGGCCAAGGTGCAGGCGAGGTGCGCACCCGGGGCAAACCGGGCTCCGACAACGTGCACGCCGCACCTTGGAGCACACTTCGTAGCGCTCCCGGGTGCGCACCTCAGAGCACACCAAGGTGGGCAGCGAGGTGCGCACCTTTGATGCGCTGCCTTCACTAATTTCCAGAAAAGGCAAAAAAAAAAGGAGATTTTAAAATTTCCGTTTTGAAAGATAGTGAAAAAAACGGAACGCGCGTGCCATCTTGAGCCCGCCCTGGTGCGCAGCCCAGGTAAGGTGCCACCCTGGCAAAGGTGCGCACCCGGGCAATTAACCCTACTTCCGACTTCGTGCGCGCCAGGGTGGCAACCGGGCCTCGGAAGAGCCAATGCGAGAAACCCCACCAAACGCTCCGACAAAAAAAGAGGCGGCGCTCCAATAACCCCGCTTCGGAGCGCAGCCGGGGCAAACCAAGCCAAGGTGCCCACCCCGACGAAGGTGCACGCGAGGTGCGCACCCGGGGCAAACCGGGCTCCGACAACGTGCACGCAGCACCTTGGAGCACACTTCGAAGCACTCCCGGGTGCCCACCGGCGTTGCGCACCGTGGTGGGCAGCGAGGTGCGCACCTTTGATGCGCTGCCTTCACTAATTTCCAGAAAAAGGCAAAAAAAAATGAGATTTTAAAATTTCCGTTTTGAAAGATAGTGAAAAAAAAGGAACGCGGGTGCCATCTTGAGCCCGCCCTGGTGCGCAGCCCAGGCAAGGCATGCGCACCAAGGTGCCCACCCGAGGTGCACACCCGGGGCAAACCGGGCTCCGACTTCGTGCAGGCCGCACCTTGGAGCACACTTCGGAGCGCTCCTTGGTGCGCACCATGGTGCCCACCAGGGCGCACCCGAGGCAAACCGGGCTCCGACTTCGTGCACGCCGCACCTTGGAGCACACATCGGAGCGCTCCCAGGTTCGCACCAGCGTTGCGCACCTTTGATGCGCTGCCTTCACTAATTTCCAGAAAAGGCAAAAAAAAACGATATTTTAAAATTTCCGTTCTGAAAGATAGTGAAAAAAACGGAACGCGGGTGCCATCTTGAGCCCTTCCTGATGCGCAGCCCAGGCAAGTTGTGCGCACCAAGGTGCCCACCCTGGCGGAGGTGCGCGCCCGGGGCAAACCGGGCTCCGACTTCGTGCACTGCATGGTGCCCACCAAGGCGCGCAACCCAGCCAAGGTGCCCACCGCAGCGAAGGTGCACGCGAGGTGCGCACCCGAGGTGCACACCCGGGGCAAACCGGGCTCCGACTTCGTGCACGCCGCACCTTGGAGCACACTTCAGAGCGCTCCTTGGTACGCACCAGGGCGCGCAACCCAGCCAAGGTGCTCACCCCGGCGAAGGTGCACGCGAGGTGCGCACCCGGGGCAAACCGGGCTCGGACTTCGTGCACGCCGCACCTTGGAGCACACATCGGAGCGCTCCCGGGTTCGCACCAGCATTGCGCACCTTTGATGCGCTGCCTTCACTAATTTCCAGAAAAGGCAAAAAAAAGAAAAAAATGAGATTTTAAAATTTCCGTTTTGAAAGATAGTGAAAAAAACGGAACGCGGGTGCCATCTTGAGCCCGCCCTGGTGTGCAGCCCAGGCAAGTTGTGCGCACCAAGGCACCCACCCTGGCCAAGGTGGGTCACGGGGTGGGTCCTAGGGTGGGTAACGGGGTGGGTACTAAGGTGCGTGCCAAGGTGGGTCATAGGGTGGGTGCCAAGGTGGGCACCAGGGTGGGTGTGCACCAACCCTAGCCAGGGTAGGTCACGGGGTGGTTGTCGGGGTGGGCGTCAAGGAGCCAAGGTGGGTGGCAAGTAGCCAAGTTGCGTGCCAAGGTGGGTGTCGGGGTGGGTGCCAAGGATCCAAGGTGGGTGCCAAGGAACCAAGGTGGGTGTCTGGGTGGGTGCCGAGGTGGGAGCCAGGGTGGGTCCCAAGGTGAGTGCAAAGGTGGGTGCCAGGGTCAAGGTGAGTGCCAATGTGGGTTCCAAGGTGCCAGGGTCAGGGTGAGTGCCAATGTGGGTTCAAAGGTGCTAAGTTGGGTGCGAGGTTGGGTGCGAGGGTGGGTGGGTGCCAAGGTGTGCTAGGTGGAAGCCCGGGTGGGTCGGCATCCCATGGGTGTCGAGTTGGGTGCCTGATGGGTGCTTCTTGTCAAGTTTTAGTCGTCGGGACTCATTTCGAGCCTTAGAGGTCGTTTCTTGTCCGGTTGCCCTGTCTTCGACCTGGGAACCCAATTTTGGTCCTCGGGTCCCATTTTTTTTTGTCTCGCATCCCACTTTTGGCCTGTGGCCTTTTCGGGGTCGATTCTCGTTTTGGGCATCAGAGCATGTTTCTTCTCCTAAAACCCAATATTTGTTTATTAAGTCTCGGAACACATTTTTGTTCTCGTGGACCCATCATGGGTCTTGGAACGCATTTGTGGTCCTTGGGTCCCATTTTGCATCCCGAAACTTGTGTTTTGGTGCTTGATCCCTATTTTGGGTGCCCACCTTGCACCAAGTGCGCACCCGGGGCAAACCGAGCGCCTTGGTGCACCGGGGCAAGATCGAGCGTGCACCCGAGGCGCCCCGAACATGCACCAAGGTGCACTCGGCCCACATGTGAGCGCAGGTCGTTGCGCCCGAGGTGGTGTGTGGGCACCGCGTTGCAGACGGGACACTGCACGCACACGACGCCCCCTCCAGGTGCACGCACGTAGGCCGGGCCGGGTGCACACCCGACGCCCTAGCAAGGTGCGCGCACCCGGGCAGGGCTCACACTTGGCGAACGGGGCGCACTTCGCGAGGGAGGGTGTGCACCTCGACGGGGGTGGGTGGCCGGGGTGGATTCGCACGTGGGTCGCGGTTTGCTAAGTACACACTGCGACAAGCTCATAACGGGTGCGATCATACCAGCGTTAGTGCACCGGATCCCATCAGAACTCCGCAGTTAAGCGCGCTTGGGCCGGAGTAGTACTGGGATGGGTGACCTCCCGGGAAGTCCCGGTGTTGCACCCTTTTTTAGTTTTTCGCCGGGCGTCGCAATGCTATTTGAATAAACCTTTTGCCCGTTTGCGTTCTCGTCGGGGCCGGGCCGGGCCGGGGTGCGCTGCCCGCACTACCGCGCGCGCGGGGGCGACACCGAGCGCGCACCCGAGGCGCCCCGAGCACACAGGCCACGGTGCAACCCGGGCGTTGTGCGCGCACCCCGGTGCGCCCGAGGTGCTGCGCGCGCACCCAGGTGAAATCGGTGTGCACCTCGGCCAGTGCGCGCTCGGTCGAGTCGCGCACGTTGGCCAAGGTGCACGGTGATGTTTCTTACTCTAAGGTTCCGCACCAGACGCCCGGGACAGGTGAGCGAAGCTGGGCGGGGCCGGGTGCGCGGCCGGGGCAGGTGCACGCAGCTGGAGAGAGCTTTGGAGCACACTTCGGAGCGCACCAATGATGCGCTCCATTCAAAAGTTTCCTGAAAAGGCAAAAAAAGTTGAGATTATAGAATTTCCCACTTGAGAGATTGTAAAAAAAAAAAATTTAAAATGAAGGAAACGCGGGTGCCAAGGTGTGCGCAGCCCAGCCAAGGTGTGCGCACCAAGGCGCCCACCCTGGCGAAGGTGCACGCAAGGTGCGCACCCGAGGCAAACCGGACAATTAACCCAACTTTCGACTTCGCGCGCACCTTGGAGCGCACTTCGGAGCGCTCCTTGGTGCGCACCAATCTTGGGCACCTCGGAGTGCACCATGGCGCCCACCAAGGTGCGCACCCGGGGCAAACCGAGCTCCGACTTCGTGCGCACCTTGGAGCGCACGAAAGGTGCGCACCATGGCGCCCACCAAGGTGCGCAGCCCAGCCAAGGCGTGCGCATCAAGGTGCGCACCCTGGCGAAGGTGCGCACCCGGGGCAAACCGAGCTCCGACTTCGTGCGCACCTTGGAGCGCACAAAAGGTGCGCAACCCAGCCAAGGTGTGCGCACCCCGGTCAAACCGAGCTCCGAATCGTGCGCACCAGAGGTGCACGCCATCGTGCGCACCTTGGAGCACACTTCGGAGCCCTCCTTGGTGCGCGCCGATGTTGCGCACCTCGGAGCGCACCCGGGGAAAACAATGCAATTAACCCGACTTTCGACTTCGTGGGCACCTCGGAGCGCTCTCGGGTTCGCACCTCGGAGCACACCGAGGTGCGCACCTTTGATGCGCTGCCTTCACCAATTTCCAGAAAAGGCAAGAAAACATTGAGAAGGTGTGCGCACCGAGGTGCCCACCCTGGCGAAGGTGCACGCGAGGTGCGCACCCGGGGCAAACCGGGCTCCGACTTCGTGCACGCCGCACCTTGGAGCACACTTCGGAGCGCTCCTTGGTGCGCACCAGGGCGCGCAACCCAGCCGAGGTGCCCACCCCGGCGAAGGTGCACGCGAGGTGCGCACCCGGGGCAAACCGGGCTCCGACTTCGTGCACGCCATGGTGCCCACCGCGGCGAAGGTGCACGCGAGGTGCGCACCCGGGGCAAACCGGGCTCCGACTTCGTGCACGCCGCACCTTGGAGCACACTTCGGAGCGCTCCTTGGTGCGCACCATGGTGCCCACCAGGGCGCGCAACCCCGCCGAAGGTGCACGCGAGGTGCGCACCCGGGGCAAACCGGGCTCCGACTTCGTGCACGCCGCACCTTGGAGCACACTTCGGAGCGCTCCTTGGTGCGCACCATGGTGCCCACCAGGGCGCGCAACCCCGCCGAAGGTGCACGCGAGGTGCGCACCCGGGGCAAACCGGGCTCCGACTTCGTGCACGCCATGGTGCGCACCGCGGCGAAGGTGCGCACCCGGGGCAAACCGGGCTCCGACTTCGTGCACGCCGCACCTTGGAGCACACTTCGGAGCGCTCCTTGGTGCGCACCAGGGCGCGCAACCCAGCCGAGGTGCCCACCCCGGCGAAGGTGCACGCGAGGTGCGTACCCGGGGCAAACCGGGCTCCGACTTCGTGCACGCCGCACCTTGGAGCACACTTCGAAGCGCTCCTTGGTGCGCACCATGGTGCCCACCAGGCCGCGCAACCCAGCCAAGGTGTGCGCACCAAGGTGCACGCGAGGTGCGCACCCGGGGCAAACCGGGGTCCGACTTCGTGCACGCCGCACCTTGGAGCACACATCGGGGCGCTCCCGGGTTCGCACCGGCGTTGCGCACCGTGGTGGGCACCTCGGAGCACACCAAGGTGGGCAGCGAGGTGCGCACCTTTGATGCGATGCCTTCACTAATTTCCATAAAAGGCAAAAAAAAAACGAGATTTTAAAATTTCCGTTTTGAAAGATAGTGAGAAAAAGGGAATGCTGGTGCCATCTTGAGCCCGCCCTGGTGCGCAGCCCAGCCAAGGTGTGCGCACCAAGGTGCCCACCTTGGCGAAGGTGCGCGCCCGGGCAATTAACCCAACTTCCAACTTCGCGCGCGCCAGGGTGGGAGCGCACCCAACAACCGGGCCTGGGAAGAGCCAATGCGAGAAACCCCACCAAACGCTCTGACAAAAAAAGAGGGGGCGCTCCAGTAACCCCGCTTCGGAGCGCACCCTGGGCAAACCCAGCCAAGGTGCCCACCCCGGCCAAGGTGCAGGCGAGGTGCGCACCCGGGGCAAACCGGGCTCCGACAACGTGCACGCCGCACCTTGGAGCACACTTCGTAGCGCTCCCGGGTGCGCACCTCAGAGCACACCAAGGTGGGCAGCGAGGTGCGCACCTTTGATGCGCTGCCTTCACTAATTTCCAGAAAAGGCAAAAAAAAAAGGAGATTTTAAAATTTCCG
The DNA here is from genome assembly GCF_030272615.1 of Cryptomeria japonica. NCBI lineage: Eukaryota > Viridiplantae > Streptophyta > Pinopsida > Cupressales > Cupressaceae > Cryptomeria > Cryptomeria japonica. Next base: position 23,282 of record NW_026729694.1, on the reverse strand, counting down.
TTTTGAAAGATAGTGAAAAAAACGGAACGCGCGTGCCATCTTGAGCCCGCCCTGGTGCGCAGCCCAGGTAAGGTGCCCACCCTGGCAAAGGTGCGCACCCGGGCAATTAACCCTACTTCCGACTTCGTGCGCGCCAGGGTGGCAACCGGGCCTCGGAAGAGCCAATGCGAGAAACCCCACCAAACGCTCCGACAAAAAAAGAGGCGGCGCTCCAATAACCCCGCTTCGGAGCGCAGCCGGGGCAAACCCAGCCAAGGTGCCCACCCCGACGAAGGTGCACGCGAGGTGCACACCCGGGGCAAACCGGGCTCCGACAACGTGCACGCAGCACCTTGGAGCACACTTCGAAGCACTCCCGGGTGCCCACCGGCGTTGCGCACCGTGGTGGGCAGCGAGGTGCGCACCTTTGATGCGCTGCCTTCACTAATTTCCAGAAAAAGGCAAAAAAAAATGAGATTTTAAAATTTCCGTTTTGAAAGATAGTGAAAAAAAAGGAACGCGGGTGCCATCTTGAGCCCGCCCTGGTGCGCAGCCCAGGCAAGGCATGCGCACCAAGGTGCCCACCCGAGGTGCACACCCGGGGCAAACCGGGCTCCGACTTCGTGCAGGCCGCACCTTGGAGCACACTTCGGAGCGCTCCTTGGTGCGCACCATGGTGCCCACCAGGGCGCGCAACCCAGCCAAGGTCTGCACACTAAGGTGCCCACCCCGGCGAAGGTGCACGCGAGGTGCGCACCCGGGGCAAACCGGGCTCCGACTTCGTGCACGCCATGGTGCCCACCGCGGCGAAGGTGCACGCGAGGTGCGCACCCGGGGCAAACCGGGCTCCGACTTCGTGCACGCCGCACCTTGGAGCACACTTCGGAGCGCTCCTTGGTGCGCACCATGGTGCCCACCAGGGCGCGCAACCCAGCCAAGGTGTGCGCACCAAGGTGCACGCGAGGTGCGCACCCGGGGCAAACCGGGGTCCGACTTCGTGCACGCCGCACCTTGGAGCACACATCGGAGCGCTCCCAGGTTCGCACCAGCGTTGCGCACCTTTGATGCGCTGCCTTCACTAATTTCCAGAAAAGGCAAAAAAAAACGATATTTTAAAATTTCCGTTCTGAAAGATAGTGAAAAAAACGGAACGCGGGTGCCATCTTGAGCCCTTCCTGGTGCGCAGCCCAGGCAAGTTGTGCGCACCAAGGTGCCCACCCTGGCGGAGGTGCGCGCCCGGGGCAAACCGGGCTCCGACTTCGTGCACTGCATGGTGCCCACCAAGGCGCGCAACCCAGCCAAGGTGCCCACCGCAGCGAAGGTGCACGCGAGGTGCACACCCGGGGCAAACCGGGCTCCGACTTCGTGCACGCCGCACCTTGGAGCACACTTCAGAGCGCTCCTTGGTGCGCACCAGGGCGCGCAACCCAGCCGAGGTGCCCACCCCGGCGAAGGTGCACGCGAGGTGCGCACCCGGGGCAAACCGGGCTCCGACTTCGTGCACGCCATGGTGCCCACCGCGGCGAAGGTGCGCACCCGGGGCAAACCGGGCTCCGACTTCGTGCACGCCGCACCTTGGAGCACACTTCGGAGCGCTCCTTGGTGCGCACCATGGTGCCCACCAGGCCGCGCAACCCAGCCAAGGTGTGCGCACCAAGGTGCACGCGAGGTGCGCACCCGGGGCAAACCGGGGTCCGACTTCGTGCACGCCGCACCTTGGAGCACACATCGGGGCGCTCCCGGGTTCGCACCGGCGTTGCGCACCGTGGTGGGCACCTCGGAGCACACCAAGGTGGGCAGCGAGGTGCGCACCTTTGATGCGATGCCTTCACTAATTTCCATAAAAGGCAAAAAAAAAACGAGATTTTAAAATTTCCGTTTTGAAAGATAGTGAGAAAAAGGGAATGCTGGTGCCATCTTGAGCCCGCCCTGGTGCGCAGCCCAGCCAAGGTTTGCGCACCAAGGTGCCCACCCTGGCGAAGGTGCGCGCCCGGGCAATTAACCCAACTTCCAACTTCGCGCGCGCCAGGGTGGGAGCGCACCCAACAACCGGGCCTGGGAAGAGCCAATGCGAGAAACCCCACCAAACTCTCTGACAAAAAAAGAGGGGGCGCTCCAGTAACCCCGCTTCGGAGCGCACCCTGGGCAAACCCAGCCAAGGTGCCCACCCCGGCCAAGGTGCAGGCGAGGTGCGCACCCGGGGCAAACCGGGCTCCGACAACGTGCACGCCGCACCTTGGAGCACACTTCGTAGCGCTCCCGGGTGCGCACCTCAGAGCACACCAAGGTGGGCAGCGAGGTGCGCACCTTTGATGCGCTGCCTTCACTAATTTCCAGAAAAGGCAAAAAAAAAAGGAGATTTTAAAATTTCCGTTTTGAAAGATAGTGAAAAAAACGGAACGCGCGTGCCATCTTGAGCCCGCCCTGGTGCGCAGCCCAGGTAAGGTGCCACCCTGGCAAAGGTGCGCACCCGGGCAATTAACCCTACTTCCGACTTCGTGCGCGCCAGGGTGGCAACCGGGCCTCGGAAGAGCCAATGCGAGAAACCCCACCAAACGCTCCGACAAAAAAAGAGGCGGCGCTCCAATAACCCCGCTTCGGAGCGCAGCCGGGGCAAACCAAGCCAAGGTGCCCACCCCGACGAAGGTGCACGCGAGGTGCGCACCCGGGGCAAACCGGGCTCCGACAACGTGCACGCAGCACCTTGGAGCACACTTCGAAGCACTCCCGGGTGCCCACCGGCGTTGCGCACCGTGGTGGGCAGCGAGGTGCGCACCTTTGATGCGCTGCCTTCACTAATTTCCAGAAAAAGGCAAAAAAAAATGAGATTTTAAAATTTCCGTTTTGAAAGATAGTGAAAAAAAAGGAACGCGGGTGCCATCTTGAGCCCGCCCTGGTGCGCAGCCCAGGCAAGGCATGCGCACCAAGGTGCCCACCCGAGGTGCACACCCGGGGCAAACCGGGCTCCGACTTCGTGCAGGCCGCACCTTGGAGCACACTTCGGAGCGCTCCTTGGTGCGCACCATGGTGCCCACCAGGGCGCACCCGAGGCAAACCGGGCTCCGACTTCGTGCACGCCGCACCTTGGAGCACACATCGGAGCGCTCCCAGGTTCGCACCAGCGTTGCGCACCTTTGATGCGCTGCCTTCACTAATTTCCAGAAAAGGCAAAAAAAAACGATATTTTAAAATTTCCGTTCTGAAAGATAGTGAAAAAAACGGAACGCGGGTGCCATCTTGAGCCCTTCCTGATGCGCAGCCCAGGCAAGTTGTGCGCACCAAGGTGCCCACCCTGGCGGAGGTGCGCGCCCGGGGCAAACCGGGCTCCGACTTCGTGCACTGCATGGTGCCCACCAAGGCGCGCAACCCAGCCAAGGTGCCCACCGCAGCGAAGGTGCACGCGAGGTGCGCACCCGAGGTGCACACCCGGGGCAAACCGGGCTCCGACTTCGTGCACGCCGCACCTTGGAGCACACTTCAGAGCGCTCCTTGGTACGCACCAGGGCGCGCAACCCAGCCAAGGTGCTCACCCCGGCGAAGGTGCACGCGAGGTGCGCACCCGGGGCAAACCGGGCTCGGACTTCGTGCACGCCGCACCTTGGAGCACACATCGGAGCGCTCCCGGGTTCGCACCAGCATTGCGCACCTTTGATGCGCTGCCTTCACTAATTTCCAGAAAAGGCAAAAAAAAGAAAAAAATGAGATTTTAAAATTTCCGTTTTGAAAGATAGTGAAAAAAACGGAACGCGGGTGCCATCTTGAGCCCGCCCTGGTGTGCAGCCCAGGCAAGTTGTGCGCACCAAGGCACCCACCCTGGCCAAGGTGGGTCACGGGGTGGGTCCTAGGGTGGGTAACGGGGTGGGTACTAAGGTGCGTGCCAAGGTGGGTCATAGGGTGGGTGCCAAGGTGGGCACCAGGGTGGGTGTGCACCAACCCTAGCCAGGGTAGGTCACGGGGTGGTTGTCGGGGTGGGCGTCAAGGAGCCAAGGTGGGTGGCAAGTAGCCAAGTTGCGTGCCAAGGTGGGTGTCGGGGTGGGTGCCAAGGATCCAAGGTGGGTGCCAAGGAACCAAGGTGGGTGTCTGGGTGGGTGCCGAGGTGGGAGCCAGGGTGGGTCCCAAGGTGAGTGCAAAGGTGGGTGCCAGGGTCAAGGTGAGTGCCAATGTGGGTTCCAAGGTGCCAGGGTCAGGGTGAGTGCCAATGTGGGTTCAAAGGTGCTAAGTTGGGTGCGAGGTTGGGTGCGAGGGTGGGTGGGTGCCAAGGTGTGCTAGGTGGAAGCCCGGGTGGGTCGGCATCCCATGGGTGTCGAGTTGGGTGCCTGATGGGTGCTTCTTGTCAAGTTTTAGTCGTCGGGACTCATTTCGAGCCTTAGAGGTCGTTTCTTGTCCGGTTGCCCTGTCTTCGACCTGGGAACCCAATTTTGGTCCTCGGGTCCCATTTTTTTTTGTCTCGCATCCCACTTTTGGCCTGTGGCCTTTTCGGGGTCGATTCTCGTTTTGGGCATCAGAGCATGTTTCTTCTCCTAAAACCCAATATTTGTTTATTAAGTCTCGGAACACATTTTTGTTCTCGTGGACCCATCATGGGTCTTGGAACGCATTTGTGGTCCTTGGGTCCCATTTTGCATCCCGAAACTTGTGTTTTGGTGCTTGATCCCTATTTTGGGTGCCCACCTTGCACCAAGTGCGCACCCGGGGCAAACCGAGCGCCTTGGTGCACCGGGGCAAGATCGAGCGTGCACCCGAGGCGCCCCGAACATGCACCAAGGTGCACTCGGCCCACATGTGAGCGCAGGTCGTTGCGCCCGAGGTGGTGTGTGGGCACCGCGTTGCAGACGGGACACTGCACGCACACGACGCCCCCTCCAGGTGCACGCACGTAGGCCGGGCCGGGTGCACACCCGACGCCCTAGCAAGGTGCGCGCACCCGGGCAGGGCTCACACTTGGCGAACGGGGCGCACTTCGCGAGGGAGGGTGTGCACCTCGACGGGGGTGGGTGGCCGGGGTGGATTCGCACGTGGGTCGCGGTTTGCTAAGTACACACTGCGACAAGCTCATAACGGGTGCGATCATACCAGCGTTAGTGCACCGGATCCCATCAGAACTCCGCAATTAAGCGCGCTTGGGCCGGAGTAGTACTGGGATGGGTGACCTCCCGGGAAGTCCCGGTGTTGCACCCTTTTTTAGTTTTTCGCCGGGCGTCGCAATGCTATTTGAATAAACCTTTTGCCCGTTTGCGTTCTCGTCGGGGCCGGGCCGGGCCGGGGTGCGCTGCCCGCACTACCGCGCGCGCGGGGGCGACACCGAGCGCGCACCCGAGGCGCCCCGAGCACACAGGCCACGGTGCAACCCGGGCGTTGTGCGCGCACCCCGGTGCGCCCGAGGTGCTGCGCGCGCACCCAGGTGAAATCGGTGTGCACCTCGGCCAGTGCGCGCTCGGTCGAGTCGCGCACGTTGGCCAAGGTGCACGGTGATGTTTCTTACTCTAAGGTTCCGCACCAGACGCCCGGGACAGGTGAGCGAAGCTGGGCGGGGCCGGGTGCGCGGCCGGGGCAGGTGCACGCAGCTGGAGAGAGCTTTGGAGCACACTTCGGAGCGCACCAATGATGCGCTCCATTCAAAAGTTTCCTGAAAAGGCAAAAAAAGTTGAGATTATAGAATTTCCCACTTGAGAGATTGTAAAAAAAAAAAATTTAAAATGAAGGAAACGCGGGTGCCAAGGTGTGCGCAGCCCAGCCAAGGTGTGCGCACCAAGGCGCCCACCCTGGCGAAGGTGCACGCAAGGTGCGCACCCGAGGCAAACCGGACAATTAACCCAACTTTCGACTTCGCGCGCACCTTGGAGCGCACTTCGGAGCGCTCCTTGGTGCGCACCAATCTTGGGCACCTCGGAGTGCACCATGGCGCCCACCAAGGTGCGCACCCGGGGCAAACCGAGCTCCGACTTCGTGCGCACCTTGGAGCGCACGAAAGGTGCGCACCATGGCGCCCACCAAGGTGCGCAGCCCAGCCAAGGCGTGCGCATCAAGGTGCGCACCCTGGCGAAGGTGCGCACCCGGGGCAAACCGAGCTCCGACTTCGTGCGCACCTTGGAGCGCACAAAAGGTGCGCAACCCAGCCAAGGTGTGCGCACCCCGGTCAAACCGAGCTCCGAATCGTGCGCACCAGAGGTGCACGCCATCGTGCGCACCTTGGAGCACACTTCGGAGCCCTCCTTGGTGCGCGCCGATGTTGCGCACCTCGGAGCGCACCCGGGGAAAACAATGCAATTAACCCGACTTTCGACTTCGTGGGCACCTCGGAGCGCTCTCGGGTTCGCACCTCGGAGCACACCGAGGTGCGCACCTTTGATGCGCTGCCTTCACCAATTTCCAGAAAAGGCAAGAAAACATTGAGAAGGTGTGCGCACCGAGGTGCCCACCCTGGCGAAGGTGCACGCGAGGTGCGCACCCGGGGCAAACCGGGCTCCGACTTCGTGCACGCCGCACCTTGGAGCACACTTCGGAGCGCTCCTTGGTGCGCACCAGGGCGCGCAACCCAGCCGAGGTGCCCACCCCGGCGAAGGTGCACGCGAGGTGCGCACCCGGGGCAAACCGGGCTCCGACTTCGTGCACGCCATGGTGCCCACCGCGGCGAAGGTGCACGCGAGGTGCGCACCCGGGGCAAACCGGGCTCCGACTTCGTGCACGCCGCACCTTGGAGCACACTTCGGAGCGCTCCTTGGTGCGCACCATGGTGCCCACCAGGGCGCGCAACCCCGCCGAAGGTGCACGCGAGGTGCGCACCCGGGGCAAACCGGGCTCCGACTTCGTGCACGCCGCACCTTGGAGCACACTTCGGAGCGCTCCTTGGTGCGCACCATGGTGCCCACCAGGGCGCGCAACCCCGCCGAAGGTGCACGCGAGGTGCGCACCCGGGGCAAACCGGGCTCCGACTTCGTGCACGCCATGGTGCGCACCGCGGCGAAGGTGCGCACCCGGGGCAAACCGGGCTCCGACTTCGTGCACGCCGCACCTTGGAGCACACTTCGGAGCGCTCCTTGGTGCGCACCAGGGCGCGCAACCCAGCCGAGGTGCCCACCCCGGCGAAGGTGCACGCGAGGTGCGTACCCGGGGCAAACCGGGCTCCGACTTCGTGCACGCCGCACCTTGGAGCACACTTTGGAGCGCTCCTTGGTGCGCACCATGGTGCCCACCAGGCCGCGCAACCCAGCCAAGGTGTGCGCACCAAGGTGCACGCGAGGTGCGCACCCGGGGCAAACCGGGGTCCGACTTCGTGCACGCCGCACCTTGGAGCACACATCGGGGCGCTCCCGGGTTCGCACCGGCGTTGCGCACCGTGGTGGGCACCTCGGAGCACACCAAGGTGGGCAGCGAGGTGCGCACCTTTGATGCGATGCCTTCACTAATTTCCATAAAAGGCAAAAAAAAAACGAGATTTTAAAATTTCCGTTTTGAAAGATAGTGAGAAAAAGGGAATGCTGGTGCCATCTTGAGCCCGCCCTGGTGCGCAGCCCAGCCAAGGTGTGCGCACCAAGGTGCCCACCCTGGCGAAGGTGCGCGCCCGGGCAATTAACCCAACTTCCAACTTCGCGCGCGCCAGGGTGGGAGCGCACCCAACAACCGGGCCTGGGAAGAGCCAATGCGAGAAACCCCACCAAACGCTCTGACAAAAAAAGAGGGGGCGCTCCAGTAACCCCGCTTCGGAGCGCACCCTGGGCAAACCCAGCCAAGGTGCCCACCCCGGCCAAGGTGCAGGCGAGGTGCGCACCCGGGGCAAACCGGGCTCCGACAACGTGCACGCCGCACCTTGGAGCACACTTCGTAGCGCTCCCGGGTGCGCACCTCAGAGCACACCAAGGTGGGCAGCGAGGTGCGCACCTTTGATGCGCTGCCTTCACTAATTTCCAGAAAAGGCAAAAAAAAAAGGAGATTTTAAAATTTCCGTTTTGAAAGATAGTGAAAAAAACGGAACGCGCGTGCCATCTTGAGCCCGCCCTGGTGCGCAGCCCAGGTAAGGTGCCCACCCTGGCAAAGGTGCGCACCCGGGCAATTAACCCTACTTCCGACTTCGTGCGCGCCAAGGTGGCAACCGGGCCTCGGAAGAGCCAATGCGAGAAACCCCACCAAACGCTCCGACAAAAAAAGAGGCGGCGCTCCAATAACCCCGCTTCGGAGCGCAGCCGGGGCAAACCCAGCCAAGGTGCCCACCCCGACGAAGGTGCACGCGAGGTGCGCACCCGGGGCAAACCGGGCTCCGACAACGTGCACGCAGCACCTTGGAGCACACTTCGAAGCACTCCCGGGTGCCCACCGGCGTTGCGCACCGTGGTGGGCAGCGAGGTGCGCACCTTTGATGCGCTGCCTTCACTAATTTCCAGAAAAAGGCAAAAAAAAATGAGATTTTAAAATTTCCGTTTTGAAAGATAGTGAAAAAAAAGGAACGCGGGTGCCATCTTGAGCCCGCCCTGGTGCGCAGCCCAGGCAAGGCATGCGCACCAAGGTGCCCACCCGAGGTGCACACCCGGGGCAAACCGGGCTCCGACTTCGTGCAGGCCGCACCTTGGAGCACACTTCGGAGCGCTCCTTGGTGCGCACCATGGTGCCCACCAGGGCGCGCAACCCAGCCAAGGTCTGCACACTAAGGTGCCCACCCCGGCGAAGGTGCACGCGAGGTGCGCACCCGGGGCAAACCGGGCTCCGACTTCGTGCACGCCATGGTGCCCACCGCGGCGAAGGTGCACGCGAGGTGCGCACCCGGGGCAAACCGGGCTCCGACTTCGTGCACGCCGCACCTTGGAGCACACTTCGGAGCGCTCCTTGGTGCGCACCATGGTGCCCACCAGGGCGCGCAACCCAGCCAAGGTGTGCGCACCAAGGTGCACGCGAGGTGCGCACCCGGGGCAAACCGGGGTCCGACTTCGTGCACGCCGCACCTTGGAGCACACATCGGAGCGCTCCCAGGTTCGCACCAGCGTTGCGCACCTTTGATGCGCTGCCTTCACTAATTTCCAGAAAAGGCAAAAAAAAATGATATTTTAAAATTTCCGTTCTGAAAGATAGTGAAAAAAACGGAACGCGGGTGCCATCTTGAGCCCTTCCTGGTGCGCAGCCCAGGCAAGTTGTGCGCACCAAGGTGCCCACCCTGGCGGAGGTGCGCGCCCGGGGCAAACCGGGCTCCGACTTCGTGCACTGCATGGTGCCCACCAAGGCGCGCAACCCAGCCAAGGTGCCCACCGCAGCGAAGGTGCACGCGAGGTGCACACCCGGGGCAAACCGGGCTCCGACTTCGTGCACGCCGCACCTTGGAGCACACTTCAGAGCGCTCCTTGGTGCGCACCAGGGCGCGCAACCCAGCCGAGGTGCCCACCCCGGCGAAGGTGCACGCGAGGTGCGCACCCGGGGCAAACCGGGCTCCGACTTCGTGCACGCCATGGTGCCCACCGCGGCGAAGGTGCGCACCCGGGGCAAACCGGGCTCCGACTTCGTGCACGCCGCACCTTGGAGCACACTTCGGAGCGCTCCTTGGTGCGCACCATGGTGCCCACCAGGCCGCGCAACCCAGCCAAGGTGTGCGCACCAAGGTGCACGCGAGGTGCGCACCCGGGGCAAACCGGGGTCCGACTTCGTGCACGCCGCACCTTGGAGCACACATCGGGGCGCTCCCGGGTTCGCACCGGCGTTGCGCACCGTGGTGGGCACCTCGGAGCACACCAAGGTGGGCAGCGAGGTGCGCACCTTTGATGCGATGCCTTCACTAATTTCCATAAAAGGCAAAAAAAAAATGAGATTTTAAAATTTCCGTTTTGAAAGATAGTGAGAAAAAGGGAATGCTGGTGCCATCTTGAGCCCGCCCTGGTGCGCAGCCCAGCCAAGGTTTGCGCACCAAGGTGCCCACCCTGGCGAAGGTGCGCGCCCGGGCAATTAACCCAACTTCCAACTTCGCGCGCGCCAGGGTGGGAGCGCACCCAACAACCGGGCCTGGGAAGAGCCAATGCGAGAAACCCCACCAAACTCTCTGACAAAAAAAGAGGGGGCGCTCCAGTAACCCCGCTTCGGAGCGCACCCTGGGCAAACCCAGCCAAGGTGCCCACCCCGGCCAAGGTGCAGGCGAGGTGCGCACCCGGGGCAAACCGGGCTCCGACAACGTGCACGCCGCACCTTGGAGCACACTTCGTAGCGCTCCCGGGTGCGCACCTCAGAGCACACCAAGGTGGGCAGCGAGGTGCGCACCTTTGATGCGCTGCCTTCACTAATTTCCAGAAAAGGCAAAAAAAAAAGGAGATTTTAAAATTTCCGTTTTGAAAGATAGTGAAAAAAACGGAACGCGCGTGCCATCTTGAGCCCGCCCTGGTGCGCAGCCCAGGTAAGGTGCCACCCTGGCAAAGGTGCGCACCCGGGCAATTAACCCTACTTCCGACTTCGTGCGCGCCAGGGTGGCAACCGGGCCTCGGAAGAGCCAATGCGAGAAACCCCACCAAACGCTCCGACAAAAAAAGAGGCGGCGCTCCAATAACCCCGCTTCGGAGCGCAGCCGGGGCAAACCAAGCCAAGGTGCCCACCCCGACGAAGGTGCACGCGAGGTGCGCACCCGGGGCAAACCGGGCTCCGACAACGTGCACGCAGCACCTTGGAGCACACTTCGAAGCACTCCCGGGTGCCCACCGGCGTTGCGCACCGTGGTGGGCAGCGAGGTGCGCACCTTTGATGCGCTGCCTTCACTAATTTCCAGAAAAAGGCAAAAAAAAATGAGATTTTAAAATTTCCGTTTTGAAAGATAGTGAAAAAAAAGGAACGCGGGTGCCATCTTGAGCCCGCCCTGGTGCGCAGCCCAGGCAAGGCATGCGCACCAAGGTGCCCACCCGAGGTGCACACCCGGGGCAAACCGGGCTCCGACTTCGTGCAGGCCGCACCTTGGAGCACACTTCGGAGCGCTCCTTGGTGCGCACCATGGTGCCCACCAGGGCGCACCCGAGGCAAACCGGGCTCCGACTTCGTGCACGCCGCACCTTGGAGCACACATCGGAGCGCTCCCAGGTTCGCACCAGCGTTGCGCACCTTTGATGCGCTGCCTTCACTAATTTCCAGAAAAGGCAAAAAAAAACGATATTTTAAAATTTCCGTTCTGAAAGATAGTGAAAAAAACGGAACGCGGGTGCCATCTTGAGCCCTTCCTGATGCGCAGCCCAGGCAAGTTGTGCGCACCAAGGTGCCCACCCTGGCGGAGGTGCGCGCCCGGGGCAAACCGGGCTCCGACTTCGTGCACTGCATGGTGCCCACCAAGGCGCGCAACCCAGCCAAGGTGCCCACCGCAGCGAAGGTGCACGCGAGGTGCGCACCCGAGGTGCACACCCGGGGCAAACCGGGCTCCGACTTCGTGCACGCCGCACCTTGGAGCACACTTCAGAGCGCTCCTTGGTACGCACCAGGGCGCGCAACCCAGCCAAGGTGCTCACCCCGGCGAAGGTGCACGCGAGGTGCGCACCCGGGGCAAACCGGGCTCGGACTTCGTGCACGCCGCACCTTGGAGCACACATCGGAGCGCTCCCGGGTTCGCACCAGCATTGCGCACCTTTGATGCGCTGCCTTCACTAATTTCCAGAAAAGGCAAAAAAAAGAAAAAAATGAGATTTTAAAATTTCCGTTTTGAAAGATAGTGAAAAAAACGGAACGCGGGTGCCATCTTGAGCCCGCCCTGGTGTGCAGCCCAGGCAAGTTGTGCGCACCAAGGCACCCACCCTGGCCAAGGTGGGTCACGGGGTGGGTCCTAGGGTGGGTAACGGGGTGGGTACTAAGGTGCGTGCCAAGGTGGGTCATAGGGTGGGTGCCAAGGTGGGCACCAGGGTGGGTGTGCACCAACCCTAGCCAGGGTAGGTCACGGGGTGGTTGTCGGGGTGGGCGTCAAGGAGCCAAGGTGGGTGGCAAGTAGCCAAGTTGCGTGCCAAGGTGGGTGTCGGGGTGGGTGCCAAGGATCCAAGGTGGGTGCCAAGGAACCAAGGTGGGTGTCTGGGTGGGTGCCGAGGTGGGAGCCAGGGTGGGTCCCAAGGTGAGTGCAAAGGTGGGTGCCAGGGTCAAGGTGAGTGCCAATGTGGGTTCCAAGGTGCCAGGGTCAGGGTGAGTGCCAATGTGGGTTCAAAGGTGCTAAGTTGGGTGCGAGGTTGGGTGCGAGGGTGGGTGGGTGCCAAGGTGTGCTAGGTGGAAGCCCGGGTGGGTCGGCATCCCATGGGTGTCGAGTTGGGTGCCTGATGGGTGCTTCTTGTCAAGTTTTAGTCGTCGGGACTCATTTCGAGCCTTAGAGGTCGTTTCTTGTCCGGTTGCCCTGTCTTCGACCTGGGAACCCAATTTTGGTCCTCGGGTCCCATTTTTTTTTGTCTCGCATCCCACTTTTGGCCTGTGGCCTTTTCGGGGTCGATTCTCGTTTTGGGCATCAGAGCATGTTTCTTCTCCTAAAACCCAATATTTGTTTATTAAGTCTCGGAACACATTTTTGTTCTCGTGGACCCATCATGGGTCTTGGAACGCATTTGTGGTCCTTGGGTCCCATTTTGCATCCCGAAACTTGTGTTTTGGTGCTTGATCCCTATTTTGGGTGCCCACCTTGCACCAAGTGCGCACCCGGGGCAAACCGAGCGCCTTGGTGCACCGGGGCAAGATCGAGCGTGCACCCGAGGCGCCCCGAACATGCACCAAGGTGCACTCGGCCCACATGTGAGCGCAGGTCGTTGCGCCCGAGGTGGTGTGTGGGCACCGCGTTGCAGACGGGACACTGCACGCACACGACGCCCCCTCCAGGTGCACGCACGTAGGCCGGGCCGGGTGCACACCCGACGCCCTAGCAAGGTGCGCGCACCCGGGCAGGGCTCACACTTGGCGAACGGGGCGCACTTCGCGAGGGAGGGTGTGCACCTCGACGGGGGTGGGTGGCCGGGGTGGATTCGCACGTGGGTCGCGGTTTGCTAAGTACACACTGCGACAAGCTCATAACGGGTGCGATCATACCAGCGTTAGTGCACCGGATCCCATCAGAACTCCGCAGTTAAGCGCGCTTGGGCCGGAGTAGTACTGGGATGGGTGACCTCCCGGGAAGTCCCGGTGTTGCACCCTTTTTTAGTTTTTCGCCGGGCGTCGCAATGCTATTTGAATAAACCTTTTGCCCGTTTGCGTTCTCGTCGGGGCCGGGCCGGGCCGGGGTGCGCTGCCCGCACTACCGCGCGCGCGGGGGCGACACCGAGCGCGCACCCGAGGCGCCCCGAGCACACAGGCCACGGTGCAACCCGGGCGTTGTGCGCGCACCCCGGTGCGCCCGAGGTGCTGCGCGCGCACCCAGGTGAAATCGGTGTGCACCTCGGCCAGTGCGCGCTCGGTCGAGTCGCGCACGTTGGCCAAGGTGCACGGTGATGTTTCTTACTCTAAGGTTCCGCACCAGACGCCCGGGACAGGTGAGCGAAGCTGGGCGGGGCCGGGTGCGCGGCCGGGGCAGGTGCACGCAGCTGGAGAGAGCTTTGGAGCACACTTCGGAGCGCACCAATGATGCGCTCCATTCAAAAGTTTCCTGAAAAGGCAAAAAAAGTTGAGATTATAGAATTTCCCACTTGAGAGATTGTAAAAAAAAAAAATTTAAAATGAAGGAAACGCGGGTGCCAAGGTGTGCGCAGCCCAGCCAAGGTGTGCGCACCAAGGCGCCCACCCTGGCGAAGGTGCACGCAAGGTGCGCACCCGAGGCAAACCGGACAATTAACCCAACTTTCGACTTCGCGCGCACCTTGGAGCGCACTTCGGAGCGCTCCTTGGTGCGCACCAATCTTGGGCACCTCGGAGTGCACCATGGCGCCCACCAAGGTGCGCACCCGGGGCAAACCGAGCTCCGACTTCGTGCGCACCTTGGAGCGCACGAAAGGTGCGCACCATGGCGCCCACCAAGGTGCGCAGCCCAGCCAAGGCGTGCGCATCAAGGTGCGCACCCTGGCGAAGGTGCGCACCCGGGGCAAACCGAGCTCCGACTTCGTGCGCACCTTGGAGCGCACAAAAGGTGCGCAACCCAGCCAAGGTGTGCGCACCCCGGTCAAACCGAGCTCCGAATCGTGCGCACCAGAGGTGCACGCCATCGTGCGCACCTTGGAGCACACTTCGGAGCCCTCCTTGGTGCGCGCCGATGTTGCGCACCTCGGAGCGCACCCGGGGAAAACAATGCAATTAACCCGACTTTCGACTTCGTGGGCACCTCGGAGCGCTCTCGGGTTCGCACCTCGGAGCACACCGAGGTGCGCACCTTTGATGCGCTGCCTTCACCAATTTCCAGAAAAGGCAAGAAAACATTGAGAAGGTGTGCGCACCGAGGTGCCCACCCTGGCGAAGGTGCACGCGAGGTGCGCACCCGGGGCAAACCGGGCTCCGACTTCGTGCACGCCGCACCTTGGAGCACACTTCGGAGCGCTCCTTGGTGCGCACCAGGGCGCGCAACCCAGCCGAGGTGCCCACCCCGGCGAAGGTGCACGCGAGGTGCGCACCCGGGGCAAACCGGGCTCCGACTTCGTGCACGCCATGGTGCCCACCGCGGCGAAGGTGCACGCGAGGTGCGCACCCGGGGCAAACCGGGCTCCGACTTCGTGCACGCCGCACCTTGGAGCACACTTCGGAGCGCTCCTTGGTGCGCACCATGGTGCCCACCAGGGCGCGCAACCCCGCCGAAGGTGCACGCGAGGTGCGCACCCGGGGCAAACCGGGCTCCGACTTCGTGCACGCCGCACCTTGGAGCACACTTCGGAGCGCTCCTTGGTGCGCACCATGGTGCCCACCAGGGCGCGCAACCCCGCCGAAGGTGCACGCGAGGTGCGCACCCGGGGCAAACCGGGCTCCGACTTCGTGCACGCCATGGTGCGCACCGCGGCGAAGGTGCGCACCCGGGGCAAACCGGGCTCCGACTTCGTGCACGCCGCACCTTGGAGCACACTTCGGAGCGCTCCTTGGTGCGCACCAGGGCGCGCAACCCAGCCGAGGTGCCCACCCCGGCGAAGGTGCACGCGAGGTGCGTACCCGGGGCAAACCGGGCTCCGACTTCGTGCACGCCGCACCTTGGAGCACACTTCGGAGCGCTCCTTGGTGCGCACCATGGTGCCCACCAGGCCGCGCAACCCAGCCAAGGTGTGCGCACCAAGGTGCACGCGAGGTGCGCACCCGGGGCAAACCGGGGTCCGACTTCGTGCACGCCGCACCTTGGAGCACACATCGGGGCGCTCCCGGGTTCGCACCGGCGTTGCGCACCGTGGTGGGCACCTCGGAGCACACCAAGGTGGGCAGCGAGGTGCGCACCTTTGATGCGATGCCTTCACTAATTTCCATAAAAGGCAAAAAAAAAACGAGATTTTAAAATTTCCGTTTTGAAAGATAGTGAGAAAAAGGGAATGCTGGTGCCATCTTGAGCCCGCCCTGGTGCGCAGCCCAGCCAAGGTGTGCGCACCAAGGTGCCCACCCTGGCGAAGGTGCGCGCCCGGGCAATTAACCCAACTTCCAACTTCGCGCGCGCCAGGGTGGGAGCGCACCCAACAACCGGGCCTGGGAAGAGCCAATGCGAGAAACCCCACCAAACGCTCTGACAAAAAAAGAGGGGGCGCTCCAGTAACCCCGCTTCGGAGCGCACCCTGGGCAAACCCAGCCAAGGTGCCCACCCCGGCCAAGGTGCAGGCGAGGTGCGCACCCGGGGCAAACCGGGCTCCGACAACGTGCACGCCGCACCTTGGAGCACACTTCGTAGCGCTCCCGGGTGCGCACCTCAGAGCACACCAAGGTGGGCAGCGAGGTGCGCACCTTTGATGCGCTGCCTTCACTAATTTCCAGAAAAGGCAAAAAAAAAAGGAGATTTTAAAATTTCCGTTTTGAAAGATAGTGAAAAAAACGGAACGCGCGTGCCATCTTGAGCCCGCCCTGGTGCGCAGCCCAGGTAAGGTGCCCACCCTGGCAAAGGTGCGCACCCGGGCAATTAACCCTACTTCCGACTTCGTGCGCGCCAGGGTGGCAACCGGGCCTCGGAAGAGCCAATGCGAGAAACCCCACCAAACGCTCCGACAAAAAAAGAGGCGGCGCTCCAATAACCCCGCTTCGGAGCGCAGCCGGGGCAAACCCAGCCAAGGTGCCCACCCCGACGAAGGTGCACGCGAGGTGCGCACCCGGGGCAAACCGGGCTCCGACAACGTGCACGCAGCACCTTGGAGCACACTTCGAAGCACTCCCGGGTGCCCACCGGCGTTGCGCACCGTGGTGGGCAGCGAGGTGCGCACCTTTGATGCGCTGCCTTCACTAATTTCCAGAAAAAGGCAAAAAAAAATGAGATTTTAAAATTTCCGTTTTGAAAGATAGTGAAAAAAAAGGAACGCGGGTGCCATCTTGAGCCCGCCCTGGTGCGCAGCCCAGGCAAGGCATGCGCACCAAGGTGCCCACCCGAGGTGCACACCCGGGGCAAACCGGGCTCCGACTTCGTGCAGGCCGCACCTTGGAGCACACTTCGGAGCGCTCCTTGGTGCGCACCATGGTGCCCACCAGGGCGCGCAACCCAGCCAAGGTCTGCACACTAAGGTGCCCACCCCGGCGAAGGTGCACGCGAGGTGCGCACCCGGGGCAAACCGGGCTCCGACTTCGTGCACGCCATGGTGCCCACCGCGGCGAAGGTGCACGCGAGGTGCGCACCCGGGGCAAACCGGGCTCCGACTTCGTGCACGCCGCACCTTGGAGCACACTTCGGAGCGCTCCTTGGTGCGCACCATGGTGCCCACCAGGGCGCGCAACCCAGCCAAGGTGTGCGCACCAAGGTGCACGCGAGGTGCGCACCCGGGGCAAACCGGGGTCCGACTTCGTGCACGCCGCACCTTGGAGCACACATCGGAGCGCTCCCAGGTTCGCACCAGCGTTGCGCACCTTTGATGCGCTGCCTTCACTAATTTCCAGAAAAGGCAAAAAAAAATGATATTTTAAAATTTCCGTTCTGAAAGATAGTGAAAAAAACGGAACGCGGGTGCCATCTTGAGCCCTTCCTGGTGCGCAGCCCAGGCAAGTTGTGCGCACCAAGGTGCCCACCCTGGCGGAGGTGCGCGCCCGGGGCAAACCGGGCTCCGACTTCGTGCACTGCATGGTGCCCACCAAGGCGCGCAACCCAGCCAAGGTGCCCACCGCAGCGAAGGTGCACGCGAGGTGCACACCCGGGGCAAACCGGGCTCCGACTTCGTGCACGCCGCACCTTGGAGCACACTTCAGAGCGCTCCTTGGTGCGCACCAGGGCGCGCAACCCAGCCGAGGTGCCCACCCCGGCGAAGGTGCACGCGAGGTGCGCACCCGGGGCAAACCGGGCTCCGACTTCGTGCACGCCATGGTGCCCACCGCGGCGAAGGTGCGCACCCGGGGCAAACCGGGCTCCGACTTCGTGCACGCCGCACCTTGGAGCACACTTCGGAGCGCTCCTTGGTGCGCACCATGGTGCCCACCAGGCCGCGCAACCCAGCCAAGGTGTGCGCACCAAGGTGCACGCGAGGTGCGCACCCGGGGCAAACCGGGGTCCGACTTCGTGCACGCCGCACCTTGGAGCACACATCGGGGCGCTCCCGGGTTCGCACCGGCGTTGCGCACCGTGGTGGGCACCTCGGAGCACACCAAGGTGGGCAGCGAGGTGCGCACCTTTGATGCGATGCCTTCACTAATTTCCATAAAAGGCAAAAAAAAAACGAGATTTTAAAATTTCCGTTTTGAAAGATAGTGAGAAAAAGGGAATGCTGGTGCCATCTTGAGCCCGCCCTGGTGCGCAGCCCAGCCAAGGTTTGCGCACCAAGGTGCCCACCCTGGCGAAGGTGCGCGCCCGGGCAATTAACCCAACTTCCAACTTCGCGCGCGCCAGGGTGGGAGCGCACCCAACAACCGGGCCTGGGAAGAGCCAATGCGAGAAACCCCACCAAACTCTCTGACAAAAAAAGAGGGGGCGCTCCAGTAACCCCGCTTCGGAGCGCACCCTGGGCAAACCCAGCCAAGGTGCCCACCCCGGCCAAGGTGCAGGCGAGGTGCGCACCCGGGGCAAACCGGGCTCCGACAACGTGCACGCCGCACCTTGGAGCACACTTCGTAGCGCTCCCGGGTGCGCACCTCAGAGCACACCAAGGTGGGCAGCGAGGTGCGCACCTTTGATGCGCTGCCTTCACTAATTTCCAGAAAAGGCAAAAAAAAAAGGAGATTTTAAAATTTCCGTTTTGAAAGATAGTGAAAAAAACGGAACGCGCGTGCCATCTTGAGCCCGCCCTGGTGCGCAGCCCAGGTAAGGTGCCACCCTGGCAAAGGTGCGCACCCGGGCAATTAACCCTACTTCCGACTTCGTGCGCGCCAGGGTGGCAACCGGGCCTCGGAAGAGCCAATGCGAGAAACCCCACCAAACGCTCCGACAAAAAAAGAGGCGGCGCTCCAATAACCCCGCTTCGGAGCGCAGCCGGGGCAAACCAAGCCAAGGTGCCCACCCCGACGAAGGTGCACGCGAGGTGCGCACCCGGGGCAAACCGGGCTCCGACAACGTGCACGCAGCACCTTGGAGCACACTTCGAAGCACTCCCGGGTGCCCACCGGCGTTGCGCACCGTGGTGGGCAGCGAGGTGCGCACCTTTGATGCGCTGCCTTCACTAATTTCCAGAAAAAGGCAAAAAAAAATGAGATTTTAAAATTTCCGTTTTGAAAGATAGTGAAAAAAAAGGAACGCGGGTGCCATCTTGAGCCCGCCCTGGTGCGCAGCCCAGGCAAGGCATGCGCACCAAGGTGCCCACCCGAGGTGCACACCCGGGGCAAACCGGGCTCCGACTTCGTGCAGGCCGCACCTTGGAGCACACTTCGGAGCGCTCCTTGGTGCGCACCATGGTGCCCACCAGGGCGCACCCGAGGCAAACCGGGCTCCGACTTCGTGCACGCCGCACCTTGGAGCACACATCGGAGCGCTCCCAGGTTCGCACCAGCGTTGCGCACCTTTGATGCGCTGCCTTCACTAATTTCCAGAAAAGGCAAAAAAAAACGATATTTTAAAATTTCCGTTCTGAAAGATAGTGAAAAAAACGGAACGCGGGTGCCATCTTGAGCCCTTCCTGATGCGCAGCCCAGGCAAGTTGTGCGCACCAAGGTGCCCACCCTGGCGGAGGTGCGCGCCCGGGGCAAACCGGGCTCCGACTTCGTGCACTGCATGGTGCCCACCAAGGCGCGCAACCCAGCCAAGGTGCCCACCGCAGCGAAGGTGCACGCGAGGTGCGCACCCGAGGTGCACACCCGGGGCAAACCGGGCTCCGACTTCGTGCACGCCGCACCTTGGAGCACACTTCAGAGCGCTCCTTGGTACGCACCAGGGCGCGCAACCCAGCCAAGGTGCTCACCCCGGCGAAGGTGCACGCGAGGTGCGCACCCGGGGCAAACCGGGCTCGGACTTCGTGCACGCCGCACCTTGGAGCACACATCGGAGCGCTCCCGGGTTCGCACCAGCATTGCGCACCTTTGATGCGCTGCCTTCACTAATTTCCAGAAAAGGCAAAAAAAAGAAAAAAATGAGATTTTAAAATTTCCGTTTTGAAAGATAGTGAAAAAAACGGAACGCGGGTGCCATCTTGAGCCCGCCCTGGTGTGCAGCCCAGGCAAGTTGTGCGCACCAAGGCACCCACCCTGGCCAAGGTGGGTCACGGGGTGGGTCCTAGGGTGGGTAACGGGGTGGGTACTAAGGTGCGTGCCAAGGTGGGTCATAGGGTGGGTGCCAAGGTGGGCACCAGGGTGGGTGTGCACCAACCCTAGCCAGGGTAGGTCACGGGGTGGTTGTCGGGGTGGGCGTCAAGGAGCCAAGGTGGGTGGCAAGTAGCCAAGTTGCGTGCCAAGGTGGGTGTCGGGGTGGGTGCCAAGGATCCAAGGTGGGTGCCAAGGAACCAAGGTGGGTGTCTGGGTGGGTGCCGAGGTGGGAGCCAGGGTGGGTCCCAAGGTGAGTGCAAAGGTGGGTGCCAGGGTCAAGGTGAGTGCCAATGTGGGTTCCAAGGTGCCAGGGTCAGGGTGAGTGCCAATGTGGGTTCAAAGGTGCTAAGTTGGGTGCGAGGTTGGGTGCGAGGGTGGGTGGGTGCCAAGGTGTGCTAGGTGGAAGCCCGGGTGGGTCGGCATCCCATGGGTGTCGAGTTGGGTGCCTGATGGGTGCTTCTTGTCAAGTTTTAGTCGTCGGGACTCATTTCGAGCCTTAGAGGTCGTTTCTTGTCCGGTTGCCCTGTCTTCGACCTGGGAACCCAATTTTGGTCCTCGGGTCCCATTTTTTTTTGTCTCGCATCCCACTTTTGGCCTGTGGCCTTTTCGGGGTCGATTCTCGTTTTGGGCATCAGAGCATGTTTCTTCTCCTAAAACCCAATATTTGTTTATTAAGTCTCGGAACACATTTTTGTTCTCGTGGACCCATCATGGGTCTTGGAACGCATTTGTGGTCCTTGGGTCCCATTTTGCATCCCGAAACTTGTGTTTTGGTGCTTGATCCCTATTTTGGGTGCCCACCTTGCACCAAGTGCGCACCCGGGGCAAACCGAGCGCCTTGGTGCACCGGGGCAAGATCGAGCGTGCACCCGAGGCGCCCCGAACATGCACCAAGGTGCACTCGGCCCACATGTGAGCGCAGGTCGTTGCGCCCGAGGTGGTGTGTGGGCACCGCGTTGCAGACGGGACACTGCACGCACACGACGCCCCCTCCAGGTGCACGCACGTAGGCCGGGCCGGGTGCACACCCGACGCCCTAGCAAGGTGCGCGCACCCGGGCAGGGCTCACACTTGGCGAACGGGGCGCACTTCGCGAGGGAGGGTGTGCACCTCGACGGGGGTGGGTGGCCGGGGTGGATTCGCACGTGGGTCGCGGTTTGCTAAGTACACACTGCGACAAGCTCATAACGGGTGCGATCATACCAGCGTTAGTGCACCGGATCCCATCAGAACTCCGCAGTTAAGCGCGCTTGGGCCGGAGTAGTACTGGGATGGGTGACCTCCCGGGAAGTCCCGGTGTTGCACCCTTTTTTAGTTTTTCGCCGGGCGTCGCAATGCTATTTGAATAAACCTTTTGCCCGTTTGCGTTCTCGTCGGGGCCGGGCCGGGCCGGGGTGCGCTGCCCGCACTACCGCGCGCGCGGGGGCGACACCGAGCGCGCACCCGAGGCGCCCCGAGCACACAGGCCACGGTGCAACCCGGGCGTTGTGCGCGCACCCCGGTGCGCCCGAGGTGCTGCGCGCGCACCCAGGTGAAATCGGTGTGCACCTCGGCCAGTGCGCGCTCGGTCGAGTCGCGCACGTTGGCCAAGGTGCACGGTGATGTTTCTTACTCTAAGGTTCCGCACCAGACGCCCGGGACAGGTGAGCGAAGCTGGGCGGGGCCGGGTGCGCGGCCGGGGCAGGTGCACGCAGCTGGAGAGAGCTTTGGAGCACACTTCGGAGCGCACCAATGATGCGCTCCATTCAAAAGTTTCCTGAAAAGGCAAAAAAAGTTGAGATTATAGAATTTCCCACTTGAGAGATTGTAAAAAAAAAAAATTTAAAATGAAGGAAACGCGGGTGCCAAGGTGTGCGCAGCCCAGCCAAGGTGTGCGCACCAAGGCGCCCACCCTGGCGAAGGTGCACGCAAGGTGCGCACCCGAGGCAAACCGGACAATTAACCCAACTTTCGACTTCGCGCGCACCTTGGAGCGCACTTCGGAGCGCTCCTTGGTGCGCACCAATCTTGGGCACCTCGGAGTGCACCATGGCGCCCACCAAGGTGCGCACCCGGGGCAAACCGAGCTCCGACTTCGTGCGCACCTTGGAGCGCACGAAAGGTGCGCACCATGGCGCCCACCAAGGTGCGCAGCCCAGCCAAGGCGTGCGCATCAAGGTGCGCACCCTGGCGAAGGTGCGCACCCGGGGCAAACCGAGCTCCGACTTCGTGCGCACCTTGGAGCGCACAAAAGGTGCGCAACCCAGCCAAGGTGTGCGCACCCCGGTCAAACCGAGCTCCGAATCGTGCGCACCAGAGGTGCACGCCATCGTGCGCACCTTGGAGCACACTTCGGAGCCCTCCTTGGTGCGCGCCGATGTTGCGCACCTCGGAGCGCACCCGGGGAAAACAATGCAATTAACCCGACTTTCGACTTCGTGGGCACCTCGGAGCGCTCTCGGGTTCGCACCTCGGAGCACACCGAGGTGCGCACCTTTGATGCGCTGCCTTCACCAATTTCCAGAAAAGGCAAGAAAACATTGAGAAGGTGTGCGCACCGAGGTGCCCACCCTGGCGAAGGTGCACGCGAGGTGCGCACCCGGGGCAAACCGGGCTCCGACTTCGTGCACGCCGCACCTTGGAGCACACTTCGGAGCGCTCCTTGGTGCGCACCAGGGCGCGCAACCCAGCCGAGGTGCCCACCCCGGCGAAGGTGCACGCGAGGTGCGCACCCCGGGGCAAACCGGGCTCCGACTTCGTGCACGCCATGGTGCCCACCGCGGCGAAGGTGCACGCGAGGTGCGCACCCGGGGCAAACCGGGCTCCGACTTCGTGCACGCCGCACCTTGGAGCACACTTCGGAGCGCTCCTTGGTGCGCACCATGGTGCCCACCAGGGCGCGCAACCCCGCCGAAGGTGCACGCGAGGTGCGCACCCGGGGCAAACCGGGCTCCGACTTCGTGCACGCCGCACCTTGGAGCACACTTCGGAGCGCTCCTTGGTGCGCACCATGGTGCCCACCAGGGCGCGCAACCCCGCCGAAGGTGCACGCGAGGTGCGCACCCGGGGCAAACCGGGCTCCGACTTCGTGCACGCCATGGTGCGCACCGCGGCGAAGGTGCGCACCCGGGGCAAACCGGGCTCCGACTTCGTGCACGCCGCACCTTGGAGCACACTTCGGAGCGCTCCTTGGTGCGCACCAGGGCGCGCAACCCAGCCGAGGTGCCCACCCCGGCGAAGGTGCACGCGAGGTGCGTACCCGGGGCAAACCGGGCTCCGACTTCGTGCACGCCGCACCTTGGAGCACACTTCGGAGCGCTCCTTGGTGCGCACCATGGTGCCCACCAGGCCGCGCAACCCAGCCAAGGTGTGCGCACCAAGGTGCACGCGAGGTGCGCACCCGGGGCAAACCGGGGTCCGACTTCGTGCACGCCGCACCTTGGAGCACACATCGGGGCGCTCCCGGGTTCGCACACGGCGTTGCGCACCGTGGTGGGCACCTCGGAGCACACCAAGGTGGGCAGCGAGGTGCGCACCTTTGATGCGATGCCTTCACTAATTTCCATAAAAGGCAAAAAAAAAACGAGATTTTAAAATTTCCGTTTTGA
>NW_026729693.1:0-45029 GCF_030272615.1 Cryptomeria japonica | reverse complement strand
GACCAAGAGATATGCCTTAAAGACATTTCTTGTCTCCACACTCCACAAGGTGCATTGGGAAGACTCCCAAGGTACCTTGGGAAGAACAAGGTGCGTTGGGAAGGTTTCCCAATGTGCCTTGAGAGGAGCAAGGGATGTGACATTCCTTGAAGAATGGAGAGGAGGAATTAAAAATTCTGCAAAAAGGGATGATCATGGGGATTAGAGGAATAAGAAGGAATTACAAATTCCTTGTGAGAGGAGATGCCTACAGGATTGTGAGATTTTGAAAATCTCACATCCTCCTAGGAAAAGAGCATTAAATGTTGGTGGTTGGATGGAAGGGACAAGGGGTTGACTTTGTGGCTAATCATGATGATTAGCCATTAGCAACTCATTAGGAGGGGGATTAGAGGAAATGTTACGTGGGATTAGGAGTTGTAGGAGGATTTGACTAGGAGAGAGAATGAGTGGAGGGAATTAAAAATTAGAAGAATAAGGTTAAGTGAGGTTAGGGAGTTTCTAGAAGAATTTATTAGGTTAATGATGAATTAAGAAGATGGTTTGTAGGAATCATGGGGGTTAACTAATTAATTGAGATTAATTAGCTAAGAGGGAGATTTGTGAGGATTTAATTTTTGGACGAATAAAGAAAGGGATTGATTTATTAAATAAATCAGTCACATACAATAGTGACAATAATAATTATACTTAATTAATATTGAGGAGAATTTGAATTAACATAATTAATTAATAAATTATGTGAGGAAATAAAAATAATTAAAATAATTATTTTTAAGTGTCTACAGGAACATACCAACCCGAGGACCAGCATTTGTCAAGGACAGGTCAGGACTAGATGTGGAGGAAGTGTTCGCTGTAAAGGAGAGAGGATTTGGAAATAGGAAGTGGAGAGAGTTCTTAGTTCATTGGCAGGGCCAATCCCGAGAAGAGGTGACTTGGGAGAAGGCTGAGAACCTTTGGAAATATGAAGCCAAGGTTTTGGAGTTATTGAAATGAAACTCCAACCTCCCCTTCTAAGTATAAACAAATTTGGGGGCCTCTGCAGTACGAGTCCGGGACTGTGTTGTCGGTGTCGAGGATGTCACCTATTTTTAAGTGGGGCAGGATGTAAGGGGTTGTTGTCTCGGGGAGATCAGTAGGCTTCTGGGGTTGTAAGTCCCTTCTGATTCTAAGAAGGTGGAAGTTGTTGTGATTGATAAACGGTTAATGCCAAGCTATAGTTGTGTGAGAACTAGACGAAAAACTTATATAGGGGGAAGCAGAGTACCCTGCCATTCATGAGAGAACATTTCTACAGTGTGCTTTACTTTTCTAGGCGAAGGTTCATGGTGGACAAATCCAAGGAGGACCAAAACAACATTCCAGTGAGCAAAAGTGTTCAGAGCGATTGCATAGTAGAGGTGAAGTAGAAGCAGCAGCAGAGAAGCAGTGAGACTTGGAGTCCCCATTCAAGGAGGGGGCTTGGTTGTGTATAGGGTAAGTCATCTTGGGCTCATGAGAGAGTCAGTGGTGCACCAGGTTGAGTTCCGAAGGAGATAGCGTCTTTGTGGATCAGGAGTCTACATGAGAAGCTACAGCCAGGTGTTTCAAGACTGGACGCAGATCCAGGGTCAGGAACTTGTAATTGGGTGCTTGGGAAGTACTCGAGGTAGTGACCAATGACATAGTTGGAATTGTTTGTAGACCGGGCAAGGGGCCATTTCTTCAGATCAATAAATCTATCTTATTGCCCCAACATTGTGTTCATTGTGTAATGATTCCGATGTGCAAGTGTGTGTGTGCAAGTTCTGGAGCTTGAGAGTGCTTACAGACGTAGTCCGAATTCTTGTAAGTGCTTGGATCTCACAGACAAGTGCCTAAAACAATACCCTCATAACGCTAGGATCTGAAAGTTATAATCTGACAAAGGAATGAAAAGAAAAAGCTAAAGAGGAAAATATGGAAAGCATATACCTATCTCGGTGCATGTTGTAGTGGAACTGTGTTCCAATTCGACAGTCAATTCTTCGAGAAAGAATTCAACATTGGTGATTCCTCGCACAGTTTGCCTGAGTCCATCAATCTGTGGCCTCTGCCTGGGAATGTTGTAGATCCCCTCAACACGGAAACGACTTTTTTGAGCCATTTCAAATTACAGTTAGCTTATGTCTGCAACAAAACCGGGAAGATGAGAACTGTGAGATATATGTGTAGTTTTTACTAGACGTGGCAAACGAAGTTGAAATACAATGTAACTTATATTGGTTTGTTCCAGTGAGTATGAAACTGTATTTCAGTTATCACGAGGTGTTAGGATCCTTTGATCTTGTGTCTCGCGATGAGAGTTTAAAAGAGTTTAATCATCAAGCTAATCCAAACTGAAGTATTCATCCATAATTTTAACTCTTAAGAAAAGTTCATAGCCTACAACCATTTCTTCTCAACCATCTCATCAAAGAAACGGGATTAGGGAACTTAGGTAACCTCGTAAAATGAGAACACAAGCTCTCATATGAAACTCCCTAAATTTCTTGAGTTGCCGTATTTCCTTTAGAAGCTCTTTCAAGCTATTGCATCTGAACTATCTAGATAAATTCCACCTGTCCAAGTTTTCCAATTATTGACGCAAGCTCCTTTTAGGCCTGGTAATGCTGATAACCTTCTTAGATGGCAGATTACAGCTATAAATTAGACAATGTGAGAGTGGATGGTATACAGATTCCGACAGGTAACTTATATATTAGTTATTACTATCACATTTTTACCTTTTTAATGAACATTTATTTTAGTTTTTATTCTTTCTTTGGGCATATAATAGTTAGGTGCTTTGGCATGCCCGAGTTCTATAGTTTAGATCTTTTTATGTAAATTCAGTAATGTAGTGTCTTGTTTGATTGTTTGATTTCTTTTGGGCTGTAGTTGTGTCTAATAGTAAAATCTAATCCTTTTATTTAAGATGTTTAAACATAAGTTAGATGCTAGTAATCTACAGCTTGAAGACTCTAAATATCAAAAGTGAATTATGTGAGGTTGAGAAATTCTTTGGAGATATGATGATAAGCACTTGTACAACATAATTTATATTCGCTATGTGATTGTTAATATATTGAGAATGTTAAACAACAACTTACTTAAATATGAAAACGAATATATTAATCATAGACCATTGGAAAAATATATGTAAATCAAGAGTATTCAAATAAAAACAAAAAATAAAATAAAAATAACGATACACTTATTTAATACCTGTTTCAGTGAAATTCATATCATACCTGTCATTTTCCTCCAAACGGCCTGTGAGAATGCAAAGAATCTGAGCGTCAAATGCTCTACCTCTGAGAAACTTGCGTTTCCCCAGCAAACTACCGGATTTCCTTTCTGTGAACAACCTCTTGTGGTGGAGTATATTGTCTTGAAGACAATAACAAATCTCGAATTACATCACGGTGGGAGACGTATAGCTCTGAAGCGTTTCCATATTGGATTGTTGTACTTCCTCTGGTAAATGAAAAGCATGTCAGCTTAGTGTTGAAAAACACGATTAAAAAAAATCCAATATATAAAAGTAAAGACATTTACCTTGGATTTGCCAGCTAAATCTAACAAATTTCTGTCCGCAAGTTCTGGTAAGCCGGCATCACGGTTTTGTAGCTTCTCGAAATAAACCCAGATGTCTAGAAGTGCATCACCAAAGATTTTGCTGTCTACAGGAAACAATCCCAAAAGGTTCAATGTCTTTCTAATATGAAGCCTAGTGCTGCGTAATGCTTAACGCCTTGTACTTACAGTGTTTCTTTTCTGTGTTTTCTTCTCTTTGCAATGCTAATAGAAGTGGCTTCTTTATAGAAGAAATAAACGCGGCAAATATTAAATTGACGCGGTTTGAAGTTGCAATGAAATCGGCATTCTTAGCACCGTGTACGCCAAGAAATCTGCATGGACTTTTCTTGTGGCGACGGTTTGATAAAATCTCAATTAAATTGTTGTTGTAATTCAATTCTAAGGCCGATTTCTCATCAATTCTACGAGAGAACCCTTAAAAATGTATCTTCCTTATGCTTTCACTACAGGCTTCATGGAATCTAACGCGAATACTTCATGACGCCTGTGTTAGTTCTGTACGCTCTTTCGCGTGAAATCGAATAGATCAATCTTTCCTCACTAGATCTTCCTAGAAATGGTTTAGAATTTGCTTGTTCCATTCCTGTCACCTTAAAAGTGATTTCTGCACGACATCTGTTGAATCCAGGCACGTAGGAAGCTGGCTTCTCATTTCACGCGGTTTGTGTTATCTCCCGCCTTGGAAAATATTTGTTTTTTTATAATTTAAGAACATAGAGGAGCCTTTCGTGACCGCGTTTCGGTTCTAGGTTATCACTGCTAACGTTACTTCTAAGTGGGACAACCTTTGGAGTTTTTTTTTTTTTTTTAACTAAACAGGGAAAGGAATTGTAAGGGTTATGTGGATATAAAAATACATTAAGTTAGTATGTTAAGGAGCCGTATTATTTATTGTTTATTTGATAAGACAATCTTGTCACAACATTTTTACTTCATAGAGGAGTTATAGTAATGGCATGCAAGCAAGAAAAATTGAAGTTCATACTTAATTATTCTAAGTTTTATTAGAGACCTAAAGGAGGAGGGCATCAATGCCATGGTAGGTAATGGAGATAATGATGCCTAGACATTAGCAACAACAAATGTGGGGATACCTATTGGTGTGGAGGGCTCTATAGTAGCAATAAAATTTGTAGACGTAGCTTTCATGTATAAAATAATAAAGAATTGTTGGCACAATGAAAATAGGGTGACGATCAATGAGGGCAATATACATAAAATCTTGCATTCTCCCTATTGAGGGAATATTTCAGTTCTTTGATATTTGTTTTCCCTAACATATGACAACCTTTAGAAGATGCATACCTTCATTTGATGGATAACAATATAATTCTTTTAGAATGAAATAAAACATAACAAAAAGTGATCCAATTGCATGCAGATTTAAAAAATAAAACTCATCAAGACCATGACAAGTGACTTACCTCAAAATTTTACGCAAATCACATGTCGTGCTATCAACAATGCTAATGAGAAAATGGTAGAGTTTGTAGGAAATTCAAGAAATGCTACCATAAAACATTTTTTAAAAATGAGATGGCTGAAATCAGTCTTCGTACAACTTTGCTTCAATCTATTCACCATAAACTAAAAGTAGATCGAAGGACAATATTTCAACTCCTTGATATTTGTTTGTCCAAGTGTGAGATAACCTTCTTAAGATGCACACCTTCATTTATTGGATAAAACTATAATTTTTTTAGAATAAAGTAAAGCATAACAAAAAATGATCCAACCACATACAAATTTGAAAAAATAAAACTTATTTGGAACATCACAAGTGACTTACCTCAAGATTTTGCACAAATTTGTTGAGGCTCTCACCTCATTCCATAAAGATTAGGTTGCAAGGACAACCCCCCTCATGTCATTCTTCTGCTTCGACACAAGTTAGTGGAGGCCCACATGAAAAATTGAGGACATGTTGTTGAATGCATGCTACCATGATAGAAAAAAGGTTAGCCACATATTATTAAAAATAAGCCTAGCAATCTTTTGGAAGGTAAGCTATATAGGGTGTATACACACATCAAAGAGATCATTATCCCATCAACATTTTTTCTCCAAACATAGGTTGAGAATGATGATAGTAGTTTCTTAAAATATTTGCTACCTACTAATAAATTTTATATCCATTCATGATTAAGTTTAAATTTTCCTTCTACATAACAACTATCCCTAAACATCATCATATATTTATTATCCTAAGAACTAAATGTAAATTTATTTTCTAAACGTTTCACTATAGATTTTCTAAGTTCTTCTATGTATGATTTGCATGCTCATACTAACTATATCTTGAAAAAAATTCACATTAAAATAAAAGTTAAGGTTTCAAAAACTAGTGAATGGAAAAGAAAAAATAGTTGAGATAACAAGATATTAAACACATATGATTCTACACTGGAAATTCCTAAGAGGGCACACTATGGAGCCAATTGTTCTCCCATTTATGATCTAGTTGAGGTTTGAAAGTATTTGTTATGCTTCACCAGACTTTCCAATACAAAGTCCCCATCATTGCATTGAATTCAAAATTTAGTAGAACATTTCTAGACTTAATGTCTTGGTGAACAATGCATTCCATCATGACTTGTGAATATGAAAAAAACAAATCAGATCTCTCAAATAAATTTAAGTCTTGCCTCAATTCATATTTTTAACATCTAGAATGAAAAAAAATGAATTAAACTTTGTCAGATAAAACAAAATCTTATTTGAATTCATATCTTTAATATGTACGCTTTTCTACAAGGATGTTAAATTGTTTATGAGCAACCCATTTTTAGGTGTGAAATAATTTTAGGGATGCAATGATGATTTGCGTTATATTTCATGAGTATTGGATATAGATTTCCCAAACATTTATTTTAGGTGTCAATTTTTTAAAATATAAAATTGGAAACAATCTCTTAGTTATTAACACGCTTAAACTAATATTTGAAATAGCGAGTACAAATATTCAAGTAAGAATGGGGAAGGTTAATGGTCTCATGTGTTGAATATCTTTACACTTACATCTCATCTAGCAATGGGTACTAGTATGAGATACTTTTTTTTCATCACAATTGGTAACAAACTTTGAAAAGGTATGGTACCTATACATTTAGTATGGGATGCACCAACAATATTTTTTCTAGTTGGGTGTACCTAAGATCTTATGTCTTAATGAACTAGATAAAATAAAAGAAGTTTGGTGTGACGTTTCCACTAGTTCCTTTTTATCAATTAGTCAATCTATGTTAGTGAGAAATACATGATTTAGTTGCTATATGTGCATGTCATGTGTGTATGAGCTAGTAAGACTATTTATTTTGTATGTCTGCATAATCTAACCAATATATACATTACGAGGTGTG
The DNA here is from genome assembly GCF_030272615.1 of Cryptomeria japonica. Lineage (NCBI taxonomy): Eukaryota > Viridiplantae > Streptophyta > Pinopsida > Cupressales > Cupressaceae > Cryptomeria > Cryptomeria japonica. The sequence continues at coordinate 38,067 of NW_026729693.1, read as the reverse complement.
CATGAGATAGTTACAATATATATGTGTTTATGTATGCATTAATTGGTCACTATATATATTAGTGATATATGTGCATGAGCTAGTCACATTGGGTATATGTGATGTATGGATGAGTTAATGACTATGTAACTATGATGTGTGCATGAGTTAGTCACACTATGTATATATGACATATAAATGAGTTCATCATTATATGTACTAGTGTTTTGTGTATGACCTAGTGACACTTTTTATAGTTGATGCATGATTGAGCTAGTCATTATAGATACATGTTATTCTTGTATATGATCTAGTAAAAGAAATTATATATAACATATGCATGATTAAGTAAAATATCTATATATGCGACTTTTGTAGGACCTAGTGACAATGTGTGTCTATAACGTATGCATGAGTTAGTGACTTTATGTGTCTATGAAGAGTGATTAATCTAGTCACACAATTTATAAATGGCATGTCCATTAGCTAGCCACTATTTTTTCCTATGATATTAGTTAATCATACTAGGTATATATGATGGAGTCATGAACTAGTCACATTATGTATATATATATATTATTTTATTTCATGAGTAGGTTGCTAGATATGTACATGTGATGTATACGAATTGGTCACTAATATGTAGTTTTGTTTGTGTTTATACATTTTTGTTGGCTTTGAGTTAACATTTGACTTGAATGAATTTTGTACCATACAAATGTGAATAGATTCAATTGGAAGAATACGATCAATTAATCCTAGGGGTTCAAATGTGAGATGAATGATGTCATATTAGATTAGAGGATTTTTTTTTTAAAATATTGTTGTGTGAACTATAAAGCCTTTATTTTTTGAAGGGATATGTAAGAAATGCCATTGTGAGTGAACCCTCAAGCAATAAGTCTAGGTGTAGGTTTTGACTATGACATTAGGGGCTCACCATATTCAATGTATGTAATGCTAGAGCATGGAGTTATTGTATGGATAGTAAGTTCATCAAGCTAATACATCTATATTAGATAGAAGTTTCTTGGTTGAATAATATTTTATCAAGACATGTAATTATATGATTTAAATAGTGGAATCCAAGGTGATTTTACAAGTGTTGTTAGAGCATGGTTGCAGCACTAGAGTATCTTGCACTACTATCTCATTATAGATAAAGTGGTTAGTAATTAGAAAAGAAATAGCCTTGAGTTTTTTTAATGACTTTTATTGTTACAAGAATGGATAGAAATTTATAAATAAATATATATATATTTTTAGATATTGAGGATATCCCCATGACCCAGCCCAATTATCAAGGCAAGCTAGGGAGTGCAACATAAAATCTAGGAGCATGTGCATGGGAATGGTGTATAAAAGAGTTGCCAAAGACAAATTTTATATATAAGTGTTCACATTTTGTTTAAAATAAAATAACACAATCATGTTATTGCTTGGAAAATACCAAGCCATAACATAAGTGCATTTTGTAAAGCTCAAAAATATGCCCATTTTTTGTGACCCACAAAAAGTAAGCCCAATTTATGGGACATAAAATGTTGGTGCATTTTTAGGTTCATAATTTTTTTTCCATTTTTTATTTATAAAATTCTAGGGAGGAAAAGGGAGAGGGAAAAGAGAATGAGATAAAGAGAGATGGGGGATAGAGAGATAATGAGATAGGGAGAGATAGAGAAATACATAGCGATAGAGATATAGAGAGAGGGGAAAGAGAGAGAGGGAGAGATAGAGATGGAAATAAGTAAGAGAGGAGAGATATAGAAAGAAAGGTAGAATCAAAGATAGAGAGATAAAGATGGTGTGAGAGATAGATAAAGATAGGGATGAATAGATATATTCAGAGAGATATAGGTAAGAAAAAGAGTAGAAAGGAAAGAGGGAGGGAGATGCAGGTATAGAAAGAGTACTCAGAAAAAAGAGTGAGAGAGAGGTATAGGTAGACATCTATGAAAAAAAAATATTTGAGGGAATGAGGAAGGGGAAAGAGGAAGAATTGGAGAGAGAAAGAGACAAATACATGAGAAAAGGAGAAGTGGAGAGGGAAGGAGTGAGTAAGGGATCTATGTAGAATTTGAGAGAGAGAGGTAGATAGACGTAAGAGAAATAGTAGATAGAAAGGGAGGGTGTGAGGAGGGTAGATGTAGAGGTAAAGAGAGAGATTGGTTGAGAAAAATAGTAAAGAGTGAAGTAGGGAGGAAGTGACAAGTAGAGAGAAAGAGTTCAAGGGAGGAATGGAGAGAGAGGGAGAAAGAAAGATAGACAAAGAGCTAGAGAGCGAGGGAGATAATGATGCAGGGAGAGGTAGGGAGGGAAGGGGTGGTAAAAGAGATAGAGAGGGTGGGTAAGAGGGAGGGAGGGAGAGGTAGAGAGAGGTGAGAAAAAAGATTAGAGGGGAGATGGATAGAGAGTTAGGAAGGAGATATATAGAGAGGGAGAGTTGTGTAGAGAGGTAAAGATAGAGAGAGGTGAGAAAAACAGTAAGGAGGAAACAAGGGAGGGAGATATAATGAGCTAGAGAAAGAGAGGGTGCATTATATGAGTCAAGGGAGAGGTAGAGGGAAAGTTAGGTAGAGAGAGTAGTGAGAGAAATAGGTAGTGAGATTAGTGTCTCATTTTATTGACATCAATTGAAAGCCCTTGTTGGAGCCATTACAATCACATTTATGATTGTCAACAGTAGAATTTTCTTATTTTAATATAGGTTTTTTTTCCTTAGTAATTTAAAAATTGATTAAGTCTTATTAATGAGTAGAGGATAGTCTCTAGTTATATGTTTAAAAAACTAACACCTAAAATAAATATTTGATAAGTTGATATAAAACTTATTTAAACAAAGTAGATATCACCATTTTGTGATTTAACACGTCAATATAAAATTTAAATATACTATTTTAATATTTTTATTCAAAAATATATTTAAAAATTATCCTATTTAGAAATTAAACTTAGTTATGATAATTTAAAAAACCTGATATCCTGTTTTTATATTGTATTTATGAAATACTTTTAAAATTAGAACATATTTTTTTTATTTTTAATTAATTAGCCGATAGGCAATTGCTTGTGGGGTTGGACGCCACCGGAATTGTCTCACACCGCGAAAACGCGAGTTTCCTGTTGCGGCCGAAATTTTTCCCAAAAGGGTTTCTGCGACAGCTCCTGCAACGGGTGGTTATGGGTTTACATTCCGCATGTGGTGTAGATTGGTGTGGCTGCCTGCATGCGGGTTGCGTCGACCACTTGAATCATTTGGATTCGGCTCCCCCCATCATTTATTGGGTGAACAACGAGAGCTCAATCCATTGACCCAGAAGCATACACAGTAGATCTAGCAACACCACTAGCAGAGGCTGGAGCAAAGAGACCTACAACCTTCCTGATCGGGATCGTGATCCAAAGTCCGAGTTTAGTGATTGAGGTGAAGATTCTTATGCTCCGGTTAGAGGTCCAGCCTTCGATTTGAACCCTTTGGTATTGCGGTTTTAATTGTATGAATTGGGTTTTGGGGGTTTTTTGGGTTTGCTGGTCTGTTTCCAATCATAGTATCACCCTCTTTGCCCAATAAAACACGACCTTCCTCACGCTACATCTAGGGTTCCTCAAGTTTTCCAAGGGCCTACCAAAGAAATCTTTAGGGCCGAGTCCTTGTAATCGGGGGAGTGCGGACGGAGAGATTATCCGGAGGGAGTATTCTTCTCATTCATTGATCGGTCGGTTCATGTTGGACGGCCCCCTACTATTTTAAGGGCTAGCAGGCGTACATTAATAAGTGATGGGTGGCCCAGCAACGCCTGAATTAGGTCCCTTTTCTCTTAACCAAAAATTGACCAAAACCCTCGATATGAATCCTGGTGTATTTTCTGAAAATCTCTTGTCGCTGTGCTTTTTTTAACTTTAGAAATTAAGAAGTTTTGTGTTGGATTGAAAACTTATATCATTAATATTTTCTTTTCTCTGAATCTCATGTGCTATATCATCGATCTCTTTTGTCTCTGAATCTCATGTGCTAATATTTCTTTATATAATTTGGGTTTTTCTTTCTGGTTTATCAGGTGGCCAGATTATTTGGGCCTGCAATATTTGAAACTTCGAAGCTCAAGGTTTTATTCCTGGGAACCCATGAGGAGAATCAATAAGGATCAGGTTGGTTTCAGTTTTCAGATGATATGCGTATGTTTGATGTTGACAGTAATGGTTTACAGTTTAATTGTTAAATAATCAAAAGTGATTTTATTCCTTATCCACATCATGTTTTATAAAATAATAATTCTTTAACAATTTTACAATTGGCTGTTTTTCTGAATGCCTTTGTTGTGTATTATCATCTAAAAAAGTTGGATTTTTTTAATCATCCTAATATAGAAAAATAAGTACAAATGTTTCTTGTTCCAATTGTTACTCTATTTCTTTAGAGAATAACTGATTTTAAAATTTAAAAGTTAAAACTCCGTATGATATAGCCTTGAAAAAGTAAAACTGTAATATAATCAACACTGTTGACTAAATATTTACACAATCTGGGATAAACTCTGATATCGTTAGTAACATTTAGACCATAATTTTTAGTTCTATTATGTTGCTAATCTTCTTATGAATAAATCTACTCCAATGCTGCTTAAAGATATCGAATTTCAAACAAGAAAACATATGGCACTGCTTGAGATTCACAATAGCCCTATTTCAGCAAGGAGATGAAGATGAAAATCTGATGTTTAGGATATATATTTGTGTGAGATCTTGAAGGCAAAAGTTTAATTCTGTAACAAAATCTTCATATTTCCTATATTTAAAATGTCAAAAACTGTGAAGAAGCAAAGTTGTCTGGACAATAATTATATCTATCACCACCATTCATTCAAGTGTTTTTTATAAAGCCTCTTGCCAACCTTTTGAGCCCGCAACTTGATTTCTAAACTACAACTAAAATTTGATTGTCTGCATTGATACTGGTGAAATGTTTATTTTTTTCTTTTGATTTTACCTTTTTTGTTTCCTGTCAGAGGAAAAAAGTGGCAAAAATGATTTGTAGATTTGTAGTACATTCCAGTTGCTAATTACTTTAATTATGTCCTACTGTTGAATGCCATTGGTTCGATTTCGCTGTATAAGCCAACTCCATTCACTGAACTTCCTTTTTATAAGGATCATTGCTGCCAAGTCCATTCACTGAACTTCCTTTTTATAATGATCAATTCCAAAAGGAAAAAAATGCCATAGTTGGTTTGGGTGTGATAATAGGTGTGCTAAATCATGGACCACGGGGAGATTATAAGATTATCTGAATTACTGTTTATTGTAGGTTTATTTATCATCTTCATTCTAGTGGATAAATGCCTCTTAGGAAGCCTCGTAGTTATCAAACATCCTTCTTTCATAGAAATTTTAACTTAAGAGATGTAGTTCTCCTTTAGATAGGTGTAAGTGTAGAGTAAACATGTGCAAACTGTTTTTACTTTACTATGGACCTCAAGAATGTTCATTCTCTATCAAATTATCTTAATTTTTGTATTTTGTGTTTATACATTTTCTCTATGAAATTATAGGATTTAATAAACTTCTTTTAAATGACTTATGTTATTTGTATAGTATATTATATTAAGATAGATTTTATCATAGTTTGTTACATTGACATAGCTATGTTTAGATGTAGACATATTACTAAATTAAATTCAGATAAATAAGCATATGAAAACCTTATATTTCTAGAATACAAACAAGTATATATGTATATGTTTAAATTCATTAGTATTTTTTATTCATATCAAAACATTATCTTCTATTTACTAAGAGATAGTGTAGAAGATTACTAAGAAATAATGTAGAGGGTGATATAATAAGCATAAGTTTTTTTCTCTTTAAGAGAGGAAATTTGTGAAGGTGAAACTTGATATAGATTGTTATTTACAAATTTGTGAGATTTAGAATTTAGTAATTGGGGAAGCTGAAATTTGAGAAGATATGATTAATTGTGATAAGCTAATGTGTAAGGCCCACACTTACCTTGTGTTTTACTTACATTTGGTAATGCTATTTCTGATTCGGTGTTTGTAGATTTATAAACTTATTCTTTATCTTTCATTATAAATAGGAGCCTCAACCGTGGGAAAAAAAAAAATCAAATCCTCATGGACCTGCGATCCATTAGTACTTGGTATTGAACCTGCTAATTAGTATAATACTTTTCACATGGTGCAAGAACAAATTTATAATTTAAACAAACTAGCACTTTCTCGTCTCGATTCATATTGTAAAAATGACTTTTTTTAATTTGAATTTTACGTCTATGTTGTATAATGATAAAGTTCAATTTATATGTTAGTTTCATGTTTTGTTCAAGTGTACAATAATAAAACTTGATCATCCTAATCCACACCAAGAAAGAAGTTATTACACCTAATAAAACAATAAGCAGCCAACACTTTGTTCATTATTTCAATACAATTTTTATCCTTTTAGATTTAAGAGATGGATTGGTACTAATCATTTGGTTGAATTGTAAACTTTTTTAAATGACAACTTTGTCCTTTGAATTATCTTAGCTGTTATTGTTTAGGGATCCATTGCACATGGCATCTGCCTTTAAAGATACTAGCTAAATGTTTCTTTTTTCCTTTTGATTTTACCTTTTTCGTTTCCTGTCAAAGGGAAAAAATTGAGCCAACTAAAATCAAATAACACAATGGCCATGTTCTATCTCCTATTATAAAATTTTATTCGCAATACAACAGATCAAACACAATATGCAACAAGGTTATTCTCAGTAAACAGTAAATGCAGAAGTAAACTCATGAACAGGTGCCCATGCTTCACTTGTTAGATGCGGTTTTCTACACTTTGTAACCAAGAATTTTGATTGCATCTTGTGCAAGAGGAGACTCCACATTGTGCAAACTAAAGAGAACTAATGAACTATGACGTAAGCGATCATGTTAGGACAACAACCTATATAAATTGCTACTTCCAAGTGAAACATGTGATACCTGTTCTTGGTACAATGCTTAAACTGCTTCCGATTGTGTATTATGCTATATTGATGTTGTCAACTATGTTTCTCTTTCAAGCTACCACAAAACTTTAAATCTGTCCTACATTCTACGTCCTCTTGGGGCTGCCCTATTATGGGCTATTGGAAAAGTAGCATAGAAAAAAGTACAAGCATAAATATATCATTCTATTGATTTCACAACTAAGACATAGTCATATTCATAGTCATAGTTAGAAAAACACAAACATTAATTTGTAACCTGAATAAGGTTCAAGGATCACAGTTGATGACACTATTGCTGCTTCTACTCGGTGATGTATAAGGTTGTTAATGAAGGCTTGATAGATACAAATCATATATTATGTGCGCTAATGCGCTAACATTAATGAATCCAAGCTTTTATTGAGTCATCATATAGTGCAATGAAGTAGTTTTCTCTTGGTTTTGCAGGCAGCATCCTAATCCTCTATCTCATGGATGTACTAACTAGAAATGCTATCCAGCTTATGTATGATGGGTGCGTCCTTGTGGCTCCATGTCTCCAAATATCTGCTATATCTAACTTTGGGGATGGACCTAACCATGGCGATCGTTATAGAGTTGATCTTTTAGATGGCGTTCACAAACAAAAGGCATCCTTGCCAAAAAAATATAACAATGACATAGATTCCAAACGACTCATGATTGGCTCTATTCTATAGCTAACAAAATATATCTTCCTAAATTCGCATGGTTCCCGGTGAGTCAATAAGCCTATTGTTTTTCCAACAAAGTTTATATAACCGTTACATTTTACAAAATGCATTGCTTAAAATATTTCATTTTTGATTGTTTAATTGTGTAGGTGGATTGTTATTCAGGACCTAGAGATTATATGTACAACACATGCTATAGTTGGAGAACCAATTTTCCTTTGTGTAAAAGATGAAGACGACATAGTACAAACAACGCCTCCTCTATGTGATGCAAGTATAGAGCCAAGAACATCCACAAAATGTAAGGGTTCTGGGTGACATAGATCATTGTTTGGGGTCAGGACACCTCGAAACGTGGGTAGTGCACCTACAACAATTACTCCCATAAAAAATTTGAATCCCTACCAACCAAACTGGTCCACCAAGGACCATGTCCTAGTGAAGAAGGACATCTATCACTATAATACAACAAAAGCAAGTGGCGATGTTTTTAGCTTTGACATTGTAGACAGCGAATGTACTAAAACACGTGTTACATGTTTCAATGAACTTGCAAAAACCAATTATGATAAAATTCAAGTTGGAGTGACATACAGATTATCTAGGGGAGCAATCAAGCCAGCCAATAAAATTTACAACTTAATAGTGGACTAGAAATAACCTTGGTAGATGATTCAAAGGTTACTGCCTGCAATGATGACTCTTCTATATCCAAGCACAGATACACCTTCACAGTTCTTGATCAAGTGGCTACCATAAATAACAACTCAACCATTAATGTTATTGGAATTGTCATTAGTGTTGATCTGAGCTCAACAATACGTAAAAGAGATGGTATAGAGGTTCCTAGGCATACCATTAAGTTAGTTGACATAACTTGAACAACGATCGATGTTACACTATGGGGCGCAATCGCAGAAAAGGAAGGTACTGAACTTGAATGAAGGCATTATTTACAAGAAATAACTACTCTTGCTATCAAGAATGGTCGTGTATGTTAGTTCAATGGAAATGTAATAGGTACAACATTTAATACAAGCCTCACCATAGACCCTCTTATAGAGGAATTGGCCTAGCTAAAAGATTGGTACAACCAAAATGTTTACACTGAACAAGGAATTTTGCATCAGCTTGCTGCACTAATTCCCACCCCTCAAAGAATGATGATTAGTGAAATTCAGGCACATGCATCAAATTCAGTGCAACCATTTTATTGCATTCTAAAGGCAATGATACAATAGATAAAATCTAAGTGATTTTGCTACCAAGCATGTCCCACCCAAGTAAATGGAAAACCATGTAAGAAACAATTAGATGAGACCGAACAAGGAACCTGGTATTGTTCGAAATGTAACTTGACCTTGTCTGAATGTCACTATAGATACATCCCCCAGACAAACCTGCAGGATCACACAAATACAATATGGGCAATTGTATTTGATGAAGGGGCAACAGAACTCATGGGCATGCCTGCAGAAACATTATTCACGATTCAATCCAATGGCAATGCTAAGAAAAGCACCATAGAGGTCATAAAAAATGTAATGTATAATCAGTTCCTCTTGAACCTAACATGCAGAAATGAAACATACAATAATGAATAATGGCTAAAGGTTGCCATCACCAATGCAAAGCAGCTAGATTTTGCCTCAAAGAGCAGTATACTTTTGGAAAAAATAAAAGAAATGTGTACTGATACAAGCCTCTAGCGTTAAGGTGAGCATGCAGTTGTAAATATATCAACTTGTAAATACATATAGTTGTAAATACAAATAATGAGACTCAGTGTACAGTTGTGAACAGAGTGAAAATGTAATTTATTGTGTGTGCGCATATGTGTGCGTTTGTCTGTGCCTCGTGATGTGTATGCATTGAAAATTAATAAATCATGAATGCCAATACCTATTTTGGGCTTGATATTGTATGGATTTTGTAAGGAGTTTGAGATTATATAGGAAAAATATGGGATTAGTAGTGTGTACAATTCATTCAACCTTGTATAAGAATATTTTTGTGCAATACATACTATATGCTAAGTTCAAACTTGCATTGTGGAGGAATGCCAACTTGCATGAATGACATGCTTTGATATGTATTGTACTACAATCATTTTGGCATACCATGCAAAGTAAATTTGTTTATTTTATTGAAATTACAAAAGTAGAAATAAATTATGAGGGGGAAACTTATTGCCTTGTCTTGAGCCACAGGCAAAGATGCTTGCATTTTGTTTAATTTGACTACATTCAGTACATTCACTACGTATTTTAGTGCAATGTTGTTAGTGTTGGATTGTCTACATTTTTTGCTTTATTTACATATATTTGAATCTATGAAAGCTTATTTGCATTCAAAAGAACTGAAAATAATCCCAAATTGTGATGTGTAACTTCCAAAACTCTTGCAAATATTTTACTAGTTCTTAATTTAAGTATTAAACTAAGGATCTCTGTCTGATTTATGTCGCTACTATTAACTTATTTCTTTTCGAGCATATGTTTTATTCGGCTTTCTTATTATGTTATCAGCAATAGTTATCCTGTTCATATCATTGTTACATGGTTAACTCTCAATAGCTTGATCAACTTACACTAAGACTTGAAATCCTTCAAAATTACAAAGGTTTATGACAACAGTTGTCATTTGAACTTGTAGAGATGTTCATTGAGATTAAATTTGAATCATTCCATACTGATGATTTTGGTGATTTACAACTGTCATATATTCCGAGTTGTGTATTTAATCAATATTAATTTGTCTTGCTCTATGTAGTTCTCCCCCAAATTAAGTTTGAACTTGTCATTATTCTAGAAGTCTTGCTGCCAGAATCATTTTCCAATCATTTTGAAATATAGATTTTCTAATTACACTAAAATTTTTGCTGCAAGAATGAATATATCATTACTTCCAATATTTGTAATTGATTCAAAAGACACTCATTTAGATGGTTTATGTGTCTTCGGGTAAAAAATAATTTCATTTACATTTCTAATTGTCAAATAGACTTTATCTTATTATAATTCAAGTCCATCAAAACATTTTAGTACGTTGAATTGCAATTTACTTTCAGTGTTGTTTCCATGTTCTTCAATACATGCTTCCTTCCTTTTGTATTCTGAGCTCAATTTATTCATCCATTCCAATATGCATTGTTCCATGCATATTATATTGTAATGTTGCTATTTGGTGCAAAGCTTGCTTGTGAAGGTGTTTATGTTTTTACCATTGAATACTACAATCACATGGCTGCCTCAGTGCTAATGGAAGACCACTCACCCTAACCATGCTTTTCCCACTGAATATTGCAATTAGATAGCTGACTCAAGTGCTTAAGAAACCACCAATCACCTTAAACAAATGCAAGATCAAAAAGAACAAAATCGAAAAAGAAGTCAAACATATTATGCTAGTCATAAGGAGCAAATAGCTATATGTAGGCATTTGAGAATAAAAGAACAAAATGAAACTAACCCTGTGAATGGAAAATCTGCAAATGTGACAAATCCTCAAGCCCACCAAAAACTACAAGTACAAGAATAATAGGGTTGAATGCTAATGCTAGATTCAGAACAACAATGAAAATTTTTCGTAGGAAAATAGATGTGATTTCTAACTTGGAAGTATGGAACATATGCAAAGAGTCATACCCAGGTATGCTTTCACACTCATCATGCCAAACCCCCACCTGTAGGAGATGCACTAATGAAAAGGGTGTACATCGGTTCTCACTACACAATAACATGGACCCAGGGGATCAACCTATTATGCTGAAGATATTGACGCAAGTAGAAGAAATTCTCATTGCTAGAGCGAACCTGATATTACACGTTACCCATACTATTGGAGGCTAGTATAAACACAACGACCATACAATTACCTTCACACAAGACATACAAAACATTGAAACTATGATCCCACGTACATTGGGAGACATAGATGTCCTTATAGTTCGTAGACCCTAGGCTCAAGGAAACTACTATGAATGTTACGTAAGTAGGGGTCATGTTATGGATGCATTGCAATACAAAGTGAAATATGACCCATACTATAAAGATGTGTCAATAAATTATAACAATCTAAACCAAATCCCCGAGGAAAGAACAGACGTATCAAGCATGCTTCACACCATTGAAGCAAATGATGATATAATGGTAACAAATAGTGAAGACGCTGATGAAGACCAAGATGAGGGCATGATAACCAATTCACCATCATTTATATTACACCTATCGAATGAACATCGTAAACTACAGATAATTAAGGAAACACTAGAGCTTGAGGACACCACAAATAACATCATTGACTGGCCAAAAATAGGCTTAACCCCAATTAATGAATATAATAATAAGAGCCTACTCGATATGACATTTCCAACACACTTCCCAAACGGAATTGAATTACAAATACAACCAAGAACTAGGGAAATAAAGATGCATGAATATGTACTACACTTGATGCAATTCGATGTTCAAAGATTTGGACAACATCCAAGATTCTGATACTACATCTATAACCTTATGATGCATCCTTGGAGCCAATCACTCGTAACAGTTTTCATGAAAAAAAATGCAGAAGAGCACTTACCAACCACTATTGAGAATTTATGCGCACACCTGAAAGAACTCCCTGACTCACAACTAGCTACAGAATTACTGCACTTTTGCTCTACCATGAGAGGAACCAAACCATATTGGAACAAGTGTTATTTAGAATTAACAAACATGATAAACCAAATAGGATCTCCTGCCCTCTTCTTCACACTAAGCACAAATGATACAAAGTGGCCAGACCTCCAACAACTCCTCACAAATAATATGGAGCTTTCCATGCATTCAAATAAGCACCATCTTGAAAATGTTATTAATAACTTGCATATAACATCATTATACCTACATCAAAGATTCACCATATTCTATGAATAAGTTATTGAGAAACTCCTTGGTGTGACGGATTATTGGTACATATATGAATGGCAACACCAAGGAACCACACATGTTCATGGGTTTTTGTGGCTCCAAGATGCGCTAGACATGGACAAGCTAGATTGGGAAAATAACAAAGATGTTGATAAAGAATTTTTTTTTTTGATAAGTACGTAAGCACTTGGAACCCTCGTGCAGCAACACATAGGAATAACCAGATATATTGATCTTCATGTGACTATCCATGCCTCCTAAACACAATAGACATATTACCCACAAATCCATTGAATGATTATGAAGAGTTAGTGAACCGCATGCAAAGTTACACAAAATGCAAAGAGAGCACATGCTTATGAAAGAAGGGTAGAAAACTAGAATGCCAATAAAAGGATCCATGGAAAGAATAATGTAGCTCTATCTTATTTCACGATGAAATGGGCACAAAGAAATATGAACCTACAAGAAACTATGATAGACTCAACATCCACAACCCAAAAATTATTTTAATATGGAGAGCTAATATTGATTGCCAACCTGTCATATCACGCGAACTTGTACTGAAATACATTGCCAAATATGCATCAAAATCAGAGAGAATATCTGAAAGTTGTACTGCTATGCTAACAAGAATATCCGCAACTCAAAAAAGAGATGACCCAATAGTAGTAGCATATCGAAGATTCATGATAGAGATTGTAGCAAAATGTGACATTGGTGTGCAAGAAACTTGCCATATGCTGCAAAAATTACACCTTCTTGTTTGTAACAAACCATTTACAACTTTAAATGTTGGACGAAAAGTGCTACACTGATTAACTAAAACACAAAATGAGACTATTGGAGAAAATAGTTACTTACGCTTGTATATGGGCCACCCTCCAGAACTAGAGACAATCACATTACTTGAATCTACAAGATCTTACACCTACATTCCAAGTCATAAATCATGCAAATGGAAAGAGAGAACAATACAAGCCATTTTTAATGTTTACCCAAAATTACATAGTATACCCAATGAAGAGTCAAAACATTTTGAAATATTTTGCTGGAGTGAATTACTCCTATATAAACACTTGCGAAATATTACAACTGATATAGGAGTTACCAAGGACACAATAATCGCCAATTGGCATCAAATGCATGTAAACAAATATGATGTATGGCATATCATCCGACACATCGAAGAAAATGCTAGCCCCCAAGAAGATGAAAATAGCGAAGATGAAAGGAATAAAACTATCACATTAGAGATGAATGAGTGGGAACTACTTTCAAGAATGAGGCATATAGTCAACAACAATTTGGATGAACTTGAATTACTAGGCCAACGTGAATTTGACACCAACTATAATTGGGTTGAAACCAAAATACCACATGATTGCATGATACTGCATCACAATTTAGAAATATAAAGAAAATAGCCACCCAAGACGAATATGTACCAACAAGAAAGTATACACCCACCAATAACCTATCAGCAGAACAAAAGAATGCTCTTTCAATAGTCTCAAATCATAACACTAGTGTGTTCAACAAACCATTACACATGATCATACAAGGAACTGCGGGTATAGGAAAATCATACTTGATCAATTAAATAAAAAATATGTTACATGAAAATTCACCATAACAAAAAAACCTAATACTCATACTAGCTCCTACTAGAATTGCTGCATTTAACATTCATGCGACAACTATTCATTCAACACTACGAATCCCCATCAAAGAAATGCAGCCACTACATGGCCAAGCACTAACAATGTTCCAAGAAAAGTTGAAGGACATAAGTTATATACTCATTGATGAGATGAGCTTTATAGGTCCGAAACTATTGTTGAAAATAGATAGCCGACTTCGTGAAGCTTTCCCTCATCATAAACATTCATACTTTGGAGCGTATCTATGATTTTCATTGGAGACCTCGCCCAACTACTACCTATAATGGATAAACCAATATACACATCGTATTCAAATGCCATAACACTTTGGAACCAATTCACAACAATTATCACCCTAAAAATGATGTTTCGCCAGCAAGGGGAATCTCTAAAGCAATCACAATTCTGCCAAACACTACTAAACATATGTAGTGCACACCCGACCCAAGAAGATTGGCAAAACTTGATGACATGAATAAAAGACCAACTATCGCCAGTTGTGAATAAGCAATTTGATAGTGCAATCCACCTCTTTTCTACTAATGATATGGTAACCCTTCACAATAAATGAATACTAAAGGAATTAAATCATCCAATTTCAATAAGTAGAGCTATAAAAACTACAAGCAAAACAACTATTGATGCTGACAACGAACAACTTGATAAGCAAGTCCTAATGTCACCAGGCCAGTGAATAATGCTCACAACTAACATATGGACACAAACAAGACTTGTCAATGGAGCTCTTGGTAAGATAATTGAAATAATTTATAGCTCTAATTCCAAGCCACCTGACATACCATTGTATATCATGGTCAAATTTGATAACTATAGTGGTCCCCAGTGGCACCCAAACGACCCCAAACTTGTACCCATAACACCAGTATCACTAGGCAACCTTAGCCAATTACCAATAAAAATGGCATGGGCTATGACCATACAGAAAGCTCAAGGTTTAACATTATAGAAGAAAACCATCAATATCGGTGTAATAGTAAGACAAGGTCTAACATTTACTATAGTCTCCATAGTGAAATCCTTAGAAGACCTCCGGATTGACCAGGCATCCTCCTATGAGTGGTATGCAAAAATGGAAAACTATCCATACACGATACTAAGGAAAAATGAAGCAGCTCGACTGCAACAACTGTCTAGATTAAAAAAAGGTATGCTTCATGAATCATTTTCAGATAATTGTGCACTACTTTAGCTGAGCCAAATAGCAAAACTCCTGTAGTAACAATAATATTTGGGCATATTTCTCAGGGTTTGTTTATCTTGCAGGTGTCATCAGTTTTGGTCAATAAAATATTCATTCAAATATTTGCATTCATCAATGTAGAACTTTCCGACAGGTTAGAATATATCTACACATGAAATGTTGTTAGACTATTGTATGTTATTTTGTATTTTTGGACTTGACGTACCTTACTAAAAATTGAAAGTTTGCAACACTGCAGTGTGTTGGTTCAAGTTCAAATAAACACATGCATATCAGACAGCCAGTGGGATTTTTGGTAAGCAACAAGTGATAAATGTCTATTTGGCTACTCTTTCTCCAGCTACCTCTTACATTGAAATATTAGCCACTCTTAAAATATCCTCAAACTATATAGGATTGTATATTACTCACCCCTGATTTCATGAATGTGCTCTACTTTGTGCTCGCTTCTCAGACAACTGATAGTAATAGTGTTTGAGACTAAATGTATTCATGAAAGACTGGACAATATTGAAAGTCAATAATCCACACTCGATGTAAAACCCCTATGCACATAATTTCTACTCCATGCTTGGAGCTTTTTTAATATGTAATTCTTACTTGGACAGCTTCTCCTCCTAATTGTACTTTGCATCTATCTTTATTCATTGGATTTAACTATTCCTATTTTTCTAGCCGAAGGAATTTGTATCCTGTATTAAAATATTGAAAAAATTTCCATTTAAAAAAAAAATCTTCTTTTGCAGTTTTCATTCAATCATTGAACTAAAGGTTCAACTCGTATCTGAAGCCTGTCTTCAGCCTAAAGTGACCAATTTTATTTTGCAAGCAGCTTAGTTTTATCTAATAGAACTTATCTTTGGTAATCTCCATCTCATAGATATTTGAATTTAGGTTTGAGAAATTGTAGTTATATTAATACTAGTAGCTTGAACTTAATACTGAAACTGATTACATGGTTTACTTTAATCAGACATTCTCTTATAAAATTATTACGTATTAATTTGCTTGTAGATCAATGTTGTAGATTAATACGTAATTCTTTGCTTGATTATATCTAAAAAATCACCTTTGAATGAACCACAATTTCCGTTTGATGATAAAATCTGCTTATGCATTCTATTTCACTCAACGTTTATGGTGTGACATATGCCTCATTCATAAGGTAGGTATTTTGATCTCTATCCAAATGTATTTCTGAAGGTTTCAAGAGAAACATTCTAACAAATTCCCTTATTATGCTCCAACAGTTACCCTTATAAGATAGTTGTGTTACTTTTATGTAACTTCCACCTTTCCCCTCTTTTTGCCATGGAAGTAGCCCATTCACCATTTGAATTGGGGCTAGTGGGTACAGATAAAGAATAGAACATATGCAAATGATGCATTCTATCAAATAGAAGTCATGCTTTGTCTATGCATCCACTATTTTCCTTTCTTTATACCAACATTTTTCTTCTTACATAATCCACCTTCTTTACACTTCGATGCGTGTTCATACCTTGTTTCATGGCTACCATCATGAGAATAAAAGTTTAGATTTCTTCTTTACAATCTATATATCTAACATAATTTCCCTTTTGGTATTTTTTGAATGGATATTGTCACTTCATTATTACATGATAGTGTGCATTATTATAGTGCAAGTCTATTTTTTAGATTCTTTCATTTAGCATCACTAGTTATCTCCACAAGAACATTGTCGATAAAGAATAGAACATATGCAAATGATGGATTCTATCAAACAGAAGTCGTGCTTTGTCTATGCATACACTATTTTCCTTTATTTATACCAACATTTTTCTTCTTACATAATCCATCTTCTTTACACTTCGATGTGTGTTCATACTCTGTTTCATGGTTGCCATCATGAGAATAAAAGTTTAGATTGTTACTTTATAATCTATATATCTGACATAATTTCCCTTTTGTTATTTTTTCAATGGACATTGTCACTTCATTATTACATGATAGTGTGCATTATTATAGTGCAAGTCTATTTTTCAAATTCTTTCATTTAGCATCACTAGTTATCTCCACAAGAACATTGTCAATGTTTGAAATATATAAACAATTCACATCTTTGAGAATAATTTCTCTTGCAACAACCTTGGAGATGAATTTAGATGCAGAGTAGCAATTAGTACATACTTGAAGGTTGTAAACAAATCTAATAGTTGTTCCATGGGCTATGTTTAACAAGCCGAATGCAATTGCTAACTTTTGACTATAGTGTCGGATAAATAATTTATTTATTTTTTCTTATCTTTCACAGCATCAACTAAATGTCTTGAATCTAGAAATGCCTGCTAAATTCAATTTCCTAGCTAATTACTCCAACTTTACATAGATCTTCTGTGCTTGTTGATATGAAATGTCTCCGAAACAAAATAATGTACTATTTTATGGTCATTAATTTAACTACATCTAGGTATCTTTTTAATTCATCCATCTTGCATTAATCTCCTTACTATTTGAGAAGATAATGTTGTATTTTGATTAGTTTCTTTTGCTGTTAATGATGCTTATCAAATCTTTTAGTGGTGGACAAAATAATTTAAAATGTGAGGATGATATTTTTTTAGATATCTGATTTTGTAATAGTTCTTAATATTTTTGATATTAATAGTAACAAAATAAGAATGCTGACTTTATAACAAAATAGTTTGGAGGTAGCTTTAGCAGTAACTAGACATCAACAACATTTGCAGTAAACTTGTCTTAATAGAATTTATAATTTAGGTGTTTCTGAATTTGGTTATGTGATTTTTTAGTATCAATATATTAGATCAGGATGTTAAGAAACTTTAAGAAAATGTAAAATTATAAGTATCGATCTTCTTCATTTTTTTAATAATATTTGCAGTCGTAGAGCTCTTAGTAAGTCCACTTCTCTATGTTCTTTCTCTTCAAGGCTTCTCTTGAATTTTGTAGTTTATTTTCATTCTTAGTCTACATCCATAAAATATTCAGACTTGTTTAGATTCTGATTTTATGTTAATGAAATATGCAGGGTTGGGTTTTATTAACAGTACAAGTACATTTTCCTTCAATAAAGCACATTTTCCTTCAATAAACCCTACAATTCTCTACACTGGTCTGTATCTCGTGACTCTTGGTGTTGGAGGCATTAAGGCCTCTTTTCATGTTCAGGGGGGAGAAAAATTCGATGAGAATGATGTAAAAGAGAGAAAGCTGAGATCAAATTTCTTCGACTGGTTTTTGTTTAGCATGTATGTTTATTTTTTATCAATGTTCAATGACTAGGTAAAGAATACAACATCTTTTCCTTTATTTATCAAATCGGATACCCACAAAATTCCAACACCTATACATAGAGAAACTTTAAAGGTCCTTCAACTCTAGTCTGTTCCTTTTCTAGAAACATGATTTGAAGGCCTAGATTTCTTTGATTTTATTGATGTATAAATTATGATTTACTCCATGAAAACTAATGGATCATAGAGGAAACTAAATGAGGTGAAGCACACCAGCTAGAGGAATATATGGACTGGAGAAATAAACCTATGGATAACTCCAAACATAGCGGAATCCTTGCTGCAGCTTTCATTCTCTGTAAATATTTAGAAAAACATAGAATTTGTGATCTATAATTTAGGTGTTTCTGAATTTGGTTGTGTGATTTTTTAGTATCAATATATTGGATCAGCATGTTAACAAAGTTTAAGAAAATGTAAAATTATATGGAGTCATAGAGCTATTAGTAAGTCTATTTCTCTATGTTCTTTCTCTTCAGGCTTCACCAGAATTGTGTAGCTTATTTTCATTCTTACTGTACATCCATGAAATATTCAGACTTGTTTAGATTCTAATTTTATGTTTATGAAATATGCAGGGTTTGGTGTTATTAACAGTATGAGCACATTTCCGTCACTAAAGCCTCCGGCATCTGACATGGGAAATCCATCCTAAACTAGGATTTGCAAGTAGGTGGAAGGTGGACAAGCTATAATTCTCTACACTGGTCCGTGTCTCGTGGCTCTTGGTGTTGGAGGCATTAAGGGCTCTTTGCCTATTCATGGGGTAGAGCCAAATTTCTTCAACTGATTTTTTGTTCAACATGTCTGTGGGTTCATTACTAGCAGTAACATTAGTAGTGTGGGTACAAGACAGTAAGGGCTGGTTCTGGGGATTTGTCCTCTCTATCATAAGAATTCAACTTGTATTAGCTTTCTTTATATGAAAAATTAACTTGTTGTCTTAGATCAAATAACAGTTTGTTCTCATGATAACATTTCATAATGGACAATACTGGATTTATGCTTTAACACCTTGCACTTATTTGTCGATAGCTACAAATTTAGTCATCAAGTTTTATTTATTAGCCACTTCTGTGAATGTTCGTACTCCAGAATTTTTTATCTTCGAAGGGAAAAGAAGCAAGAGATAACAACAATAGGTCTAATTGCTATCGGCAGTACAAATTGGACCTTCCTTAGGTCCAACCACTAGCTATAAATAAAGTCAAAGTTGTATTTTGATTGTTGTATTATGTGTTTACCAATTTTTCAACTCTTCAAAAGGGACATCGTAAAAAGTCAACCTATGTGTCTGAATTGAACAGGTCTTGTAATTAAATTTACTATGATAACAAGGGAAATTTGGATGCACGTATATGCTGAGAATTCTAATTTTATTAAAACTACGTTTACTATATCTCATGTCTAGTTTTTTATATAAAGAAGATACTTCTATTAGTGTCCGAAAGAAAAGAAATCATAGAAAAAAAACACTATAGAATAAGGCACTAGTGAATACATAGAGCTAAGCTTCAAATTGGTCGTTCACAACTACTTTAATAAATAATTTTGGTGACTGTGAGCTCTACACATGGCGAATCACACAATACTTCAATGAGGGAAATAAAAAGATTCCTAGAAGAAAATGTAAATTGGATTATGATAGAAAATGGCTAATTACAATGTCATAGATCAATACTGAATGCTTAGATGCTATAGCCAAGGACGGTTTCTTAGAATTGGGATTATTTTCCAAGAACAAGAAAATTTGTCATAATGAACTTTTGGGAATTTTTGAAACTAATCCCAACTACCATTATTAATAACCTTCATATAATTCCTCCTCTTCTCATCAAAAACCATTTTGTCCATCATTTCAAGTATGTCAAATTTTAATATCTCCAACTCATCACATTTACAAAATTGTTACAAATAGGATAGACTTAGAAAAAATTGTATTACAAATTTACTTATTTGATACTCATTCGATGTAGATATAAATGCAAAATTAAATGCAATTTTATTTTTGTGCTCCCCTCTTAGCTAGGCACATATATGAAAAAGAGTCCAAAAGTTATATACAATTGTAACACAATAGGTAGAAAACATAGTGCTTTCTAAAAGAATGGGGGCAATCTTGTGTGTTGGGGTCTCACAAAAAAGAGCAAAAAAATTGTATTGATGTTGCAGCAACAACAAGATTTCAGAACAAATTTAAGAAGGCGTGGTTGGAGAGTGATTCGTTAAATATAATAAACTATTTGAACAAAAATTATTCACCTAGATGGATGATCAACCATTTAATGCAAGAGTTATTTGAAATGATGAACAAATTTGAGGATATTAAAATATCACATGTTTTGAGGGAGGGTAATAGGCTGACTAACCATGTCACTAATCTAGGTGTGATTAGAGATGATGGAATGTGGTGGCAAGAAGGGGATTCCTTTCCATTCCAGTTGTGTGAGTTGGCAAGTAAGGAGGCCGAAAATCTCTCATCACTCGATCATTAATGATGACTGATTACATGTGTAGGGATTTTCATAGAAAATAGTGAAGGCAAGTTTCCCAATTGTTCTTGTGACTCTATTTGTTTTGTGTTGGCCTTAAGTCTAGTTCTGGTGTTGTCCAAAAAAATCACAGAAGCATTATCATAATGGGTGGAGACAAAAACATAAAAGAACCATCCTCATGTGAGCTTTGGGAGAAGAATGAGGAGGTCTGGAGGGAAATTGTGGATGGGGGATTGGAGCAATTTGTTTAGAAACTTCATGGACAAAATCATAAGCTTAAAGACTTATTTATGAGTAATTGGGATAATGGGGTGTTGCACATGTGTGTGGGGAAGAGTTTAGAATCAATGAACCATTCTTGGCTGAGATTTGTGGGCTCAGTATGGAAGGTAGAAAATTCTTCAGGGAAAGGAAAAGTTTAGAAGAAGCCCTTTCTGTTTTGTATGATAAACTAAGTAAAAGGAGGAGGGTTAAGAAGAACCCGAATGATGGTTACAACCAACTAGAACTTCAGAGTCTCTGGGTGGACATGAAAAAATTCATTATGAGGTACATTACCCTCAATGGTCTCTTTGCTATTATTTCCTATTACCATTTCACAATTCTGAACCATTTTAGACATGACAAAATAATTTCTATTATGTTTTACTTGTTATCTTCCCTGGAGCTATCTATTAGTAAACATGCTAAGAATAAGGATAACTTGATTCTTCATGAAGGTTTAATTATTTTGATCATGGAGTTTGCAAAGGCCCATGAGGTTAAACCCTCCCCTGTTCAGGTAAACCATAAGTCTTTAGCCAGCCAGGAGGTGCATGATATATCAGATATGAAGTTTGAGGATACTGAGGATGGGAAAGCTATGGATTGGAATGATGTCCAGGTGTTAGATGACTCAGATTATAAACCCTTTGAGGATGAGGGTTCCCTAAAAAAGACTCCTGGTGCTAGTAACAAAAGAAAAAACCCTCCTAGATGGACGACTAAAAAGAAAACCCCTGTTTCGGAAACCCACATTTTGGGCCTTCAAAATCTGAAGAAACAAAACACTGGAAATAAGGCGATGAATCTTGACAAGGATGATAATGAAATAAAACTCGACATCCCCATCAATGTGGACCCCAATGAGACCAAATATGATGAAAAGGATACATTGATATGCTTCTCAGGAAATCATTGTTGTATTAGGAAAAGTGTTTCTGATCATTTTCTGGGGAAATCCATATTTTGAAACAAGGGATTAAAGATCTCCTTGGCACTTTCACTAAGATTCCTCCTCCAGATAAGACTGATGAACTCCTAAAGTTATCCCAACCAATTGTGTAATATTTTAAGATCATTAAGAATGAGCATGAGGCAAAAATTGATAGGATGGAGAAAGAGAAAGAGAAACTGAAGAGTAAACTAAAAGGTTTAGTGGAAGTCGGCAAGGAAGCGATGTACAACAATGCCAAGTGTCTTAAGAGAGTCAATGAGGAAATTGCTTTGTAGAAGAAGCAAATGGCAAGACCAGAGACACCCCCAAATATCAACTTGAGTAAGCTGAACCAAGAGGTGTGGGCATCCATGGGACCATGTAACAGGACCAGGAGAAAACATCAAGTTACTAGTAGTTTGAGGTTTATTATGGTGGAACTCCAAGAGATTAATAAAAAAGTGATCCAGAAAAATGCAGAGCTTATGAAAGCTCTATCTTAGTTATTTATGTTGTTGTATCTTGTTTAGTTATGTTTTTTGTGGTTCTTGTTTTGGGGTGAATCCTCTATTTTTGTATCTAGTTAGTATCTGGTTAGTCTCTATTTACTATGTTTTATTTTTTGTTGGATTTGGGTTTCGGGTCCCTGTAAAACCCATTTATCTTAATCAAAAACAAGATTTCAAAACAGAATAGGGCTTTTTGTTTATGTATCTCATATGGATGTATAATCAGTGTGCTGCAACTTCTTTATTATGTTTTGTGCAATCAAGCACTTTGTATTATCTAAGATATATATAAATGTATGCCATTTATGTTTTATCTCTATTTTATTTCTCTTTTTTAGATTCTTTAATCCCTTATGTTTGACTATTAGTGTTATTAGAGATGAAGGTTACTGAGTGAAGTATTCCAGAAAAGTTTTTTTAAGGAGTTGAAAGGGTTTTTGAAGCAAGTTATTTCTAGGCAACCATAGTAGCTCGAAGCACAAGTTTGACAAATCCATAGATTCCATAGTAAAATGGGAAAAAATATGACTACTGGATAATCATAATGAAGGAATTGATTTTCTCTCAAGATTTGTGGGAATTGATTTTCATTTGATGAGCTACATACATCACTTATTTCTCATGAGCATAAGCTAAATAGGTTAGAAAATTCAAATTTGGAGCATGATTTCAAGACACAAGTATCAATCAACCATGGTAGAGGAAAGGGAAGATCAAATTTCAAAGGTACAGGAAAAATCTAATATAGAGATGGAATAAGTATCCCATCAATCTTGACTAGAAGATGGGGCAGTCAAAATCCAAGTCATATCCCAAACCAAAATCAGTCGTAAAGACAAAGGTATGAAAAGTATCAAATTTAATGTTACTATTGCATGAATTATGGGCATTATTTAAATGAATGTAAAAAGAAAAAATATGATTCTAAAAAACAAAGTGCAAATTTTACCAAAGAAAAACAAAATCAAGGCAACAAGTTCATAGCTTGTAATGTTTCACAATAAATTAAGAAAGACATGGTTTTTAGACTCAAGTTGAAACAATGATAAGAGTGGGAACTTAGAAATATTTTCTAGTTTGGATGAGAGTGTGAAATCAAATGCCACATTGGGGAATGAAAACAATGTGTTAGTAATGGGAAAATGAAGTCTCAACATTCTAACCAAAAAGGGGGAGAAAAAGTTTATTTCAGATGTGTATTTTGTTCCTCCCTTAAAGCATAACTTAATGAGTATAGGGTAGCTCATTCAAAAGGGGTATAGGGTCTTTTTAAAAAATGGAGAATGCATAATCCTAGATAAATTTTCAAGTATTTAGCTTATTGCAAAGGTCCAAATGACAAGCAATAGAACATTTTTTCTAAGGATGAAACTATATTTGAAGGTATAATTGGCTCAAGCAAAGTGTTAGTAATGGGAAAATGAAGTCTCAACATTGTAACCAAAAAGGGAAAATAAAATTTTATTTCAAACATGTATTTTATTCCTCGCTTAAAGCATAGCTTAATGAGTGTAGGGTAGCTCATTCAAAAGGGGTATAGGGTCTTTTTAGAAAATGGAGAATGCATAATCCTAGATAAATTTTCAAGTATTCAGCTTATTGCAAAGGTCCAAATGACAAGCAATAGCACAATTTTCCTAAGGGTAAAACTATATTTGAAGGTAAAATTGGCTAGAGCAAACCCTTCAACAAACTTACAAGAGAATGAAGAGAAAACTACAATAGTCAACCAATTAATATTTCAAGATAAAAGTAAGGATGAAAATTGGTTATGGCACCTAAGATTTGGACATTTAAAATTTGGAAGCTTAAATCTATTGCATAACAAAATGGTGAAGGGGTTTCCACTAATAGAAAAAACATATAGAATATGTGAAGGTTGCATTTTGGGTAAGAAACATAAAAATATTTCTAGAAAGAAAGTTAATAAGGGCAAACAAACCTTTGGAGATTGCTCATTCAGATTTGTGTTGACCAATGAAATCATCCTGAACTAGTGGAAGCTACTACTCCTTGACATTCATTGATGAGTTCACAAGTAAGATATGGCTCTACTTTATAAAATATAAGTATGAGGTGTTTGATTATTTTCATCAATTCAAGGGTCTTGTTGAGAAGAAAAGTGGGCATCACATAAGAGAATTAAGAACATATGGAGGTGGTGAATACATTTAAATGATTTCATAAGATTTTGCAAAGATTATGGTATCCACAAATAATTCACTACAAGGTATACCCCTCAAAAAAATGGTGTAGATTAAAGAAAAATAGAAGCATCATGGAAATGAAAAGAAGCATGTTGAAATGATAACATTTGCCAAATGAATATTAGGCTGAAGCTGTACCATGTGCAATTTATATTATTAATAGATGTCCATCAAAGAGTAAAGAACACGATTCCAAAAAAAGCATAGAGTGGAAGAAAACATAATGTTTCTCACATGAGAGTATTTATATGTGTGGCATATGCACATGTGCCCAATGAATTGAGAAGAAATTTGGACAACAAGGAATAAAAATAAAAATTTGTGAGATATAGTGATTAAATCGAGGCATACAAGTTATACAATCTAATCAACAAAAAGGTTATAATCAACAGAGATGTGCAAATCATAGAAGATGAAGAATGGGATGGAAGTTTGGATAAAAAAATCAATATTATAGCCAACTTACCACAAGAAGAAAATAAAGATTTTATACTAGCAAGTACTCCTCCCAAAGTGATTTCTTCCACAGCCAACCAATGTGAAAAAAGTGGTTAAAAGATACCTTCATCTAGTGCAAGGACAACCCCACACACTCAAGAAAATACTCGATCAAATGTGTGGCAAACACCATGTTCAATTGGTACTATTGGTGCTAGACCATCAAGTCCACATTCTACAAGTTCAAGTGACATGTCAAACCCCACACTAGCAAGCTTGAGAAGACAAAAAATTAGAAGTTTAGGAGAGAATTATGAGCAAAATGAAGGCAAAAATAATGTGGGTCTGATTTCTCTTTTTGTCTTATATTCACATATAGACTTGATCTAATTCATTTTTAAGATGTTATTAAGGAAGAAAAATGGGTGCATACAATGGATGAAGAAATATTTGCTATAGAAAATAATCAAACATGGGAGTTAGTGAATCTTAGATAGGGAAAAGAATTGATATGACAGAAGTGGGTTTACAAGACAAAATTGAGTGCAAATGTTGATGTGAAAAGATACAAGGTAAGGCTTGTAGAAAAAGGTTATTCACAACAACCGAAGGTAGAATACAATGAGATATTTGCACCAATAGCTCATTTAGACACTGTAAGGACAAAATTAGCGATAGCAACTTAGAATAAATGGGTAGTATATCAAATGGATGTGAAATTAGCTTTCTTGAATGACTTTTTAGAAGAAGAGTTCTATGTGGAGCAACCACCTCAGTATAAGATTGTGCCATGAAAATAAGGTGTACAAGCTCAAGAAGGCAATTAATGGACTTAAAAAAGCCCCAAGGGGATGGTATAGTAGTGTTGATTATTTATCTTTTTCAAAATTGCTTTAATAGGTGCAACAATGAGCCTACTCTATGCACCAAGATAAATGAGCAAGGTGAGCTCATAATTGTATACTAATATCTTGATGACTTGATATTCAAATGTGATCTATCAACTAACATGTTCAAGTTAGCTATGAAAAAGTAAATTGACATGACTAATCTAGGTTTAATGAGATACTTTATTGGTATTGAAGTAAGTCAAAATAATAAAGGTATATTTATCTTATAAACTAAGTATGAAAATGATATTTTGAAAAGGTT
The DNA here is from genome assembly GCF_030272615.1 of Cryptomeria japonica. NCBI lineage: Eukaryota > Viridiplantae > Streptophyta > Pinopsida > Cupressales > Cupressaceae > Cryptomeria > Cryptomeria japonica. Next base: position 11,326 of record NW_026729693.1, on the reverse strand, counting down.
CAATATGACAAACTACAAAGCAGCTCCAACACTCATTGCAACAGGTCTGAAATTGAGTAAGGATGATAAAGGATCCAATGTAAATCCAAATTTATATTAAAACCTTGTTGTTAGTCTCATGTATTTAACAACCACAAGGCTATACATAACATTTACAGCTAGCCTCATTTGAGGGTTCTTGGAGTCTCCAAATGTTTCACATTGGCAAGTAGGGAAAAGACTTTTGAAATATGTTTTTGATTAAGATAAAATAGGTTTTACAAGGACCCAAAACCCAAATCCAAGTACAAAAAAGAAAAAATACAGTGAGAAAGTCCAAAAGCAACAACCAAATAGTAAAAGAAACAATGGTAAAACCCTACAGAGCCCAACTAAAATACTACACAAAAACCTTAGGCAATCCAGCATAAAGCTAAATAAGAGCTCCCAAAAGCACAAATATTTTCTCAATAAAGTTGTTATTGATGTCTTCCAGCTCCTCCATGATGCCCCTTGTGGTAATTTTCTCTTAGTTCCTTCTCCTAGTCCTAGTAGATGGGCTGGTAGAAACCTGCACCTCTGATTCTTGTGGATTAGTATCCATATTTTTTCTTTTAGATCTAGTAGCAGATTTCAGAATATTGTTGATCGGTTGAGTTTTATGGATTATTATTTTCTCATTCAAATTTTTAAGGCCTTCAACAATATTATTCATTTCATGTTTACTAATCTCAACCAAATTCCTGAGACTTCCCTTAAGGTCTTCCAATTCTTTCTCCAAATTGGCAATTCTGGATTCATGCTTTGTTTTCATGACTTTAACATCTTCAGTCAATTTTAGGGTCATTCTAAGGAGCTTATTAGTTTTGTTAGGAATTAGGGTCTCAGTGAAGGTATTAATAATATCATTTATTCCCTGTTTGATGAAGAGGATTTCAATAATCACCTAATGAAAGCACTTCTCCTAACTGGAGGTGGAATTAGCTAGTAATAAGTCAACATCCACCATATCAGTTTTACTATTTTTCACCTCATACATTTTGGCACGCTTGGTGGGAGATGTGTTTTTTTGTTGTATCTATGTTTTTTGCAGGTTTTTATAACCCTATATTGTTGTTTTGTAAAACAATTTGGAGAATAACCTTGTGTGGCTAGAGTTTTGGACACTAGATTAAGATTTTGGAGATATTTCATCAAATCTCACAAATGGATTGTAATTTTTACATCAAATTTGGTTTGTAGATTGGGGACAGTATCAAGAATGTTGAGTTTAAAATTTAGATTTTTTGGAGCATATTTCAATTTTTTATGATTTTTTATAAAAAATATGATTTTGGGAGCAAATTAGCAAATTTTTTAGATTTTTTTATATTGTTGGAAATCTTCGAGAATTCTATAGGGCTTCTATTTTTTGTGATTTTAATTTGGGTGTAAAGTAATTCATGAAAATTCAGATCTTTGAAAATTAGGGTTTTGCAATGATTTGATTGGATCTCACAAACAGCTAAAAAAATTTGTATGATTTTTTTTTTCAGGTTGGAAATGGTATCAAGACTATATAGTTTCAAATTCAAATATTTTGGAGTGCATTTGTATTTTTTGTGATTTTTCATTAAAAATTAATTTTGAGAGCAAATTAGCGAATTTTTTAGATTTTCTTACATTTCTAGAAAGATATCAGAATTATACAGGGGGTAGGTTTTCTATGATTTTAATTTGGGTGCAAATTAGGGTTTTTGCAATTATTTGATTATATCTCACAAATGGCTTGAAATTTGGATGAGAGTGTGAAATCAGATGCCACATTAGGGAATGAAAATAATGTGTTAGTACAAACAAGATTGAGTATCATTTAATACCAAATGCTACATTTAGTGGCATCTTTTGGACCATCCATCTCTTTTAACAACTACAAACACTTCCACGTTGGACTTCTCTTGCCTTTTTCATTTTCTCTTCACAACAAACTTTTGTATCTTTGATGTAGTCTCTTCTCTTTGCCTATTATTTCAAAATGGTAGCAAGAGTTATGACTTCTTTTTGATCCTGGTCTTTAGCAGCTATATCCATTATGGCACTCAGAATCTTGCCAAACCTGCTCCATCCTCTAGTTTAGACTCCTATAATTCTTTTTAACTTTCCACCCTTTAAATATTCCCATCCTCTTGGATCTTTTAGATCATGTACCATTGACTCTGATACCACTATTAGAAATAGGATAGAACAAAACACAAAAATAGAGCAAGGAGAAAAATAGTGTAGAACAAGAGAAAGACAAAGTTTTTATTCATCCCAATACAATTACAAGTGCCTCTTTTTTATGAAGGTCTTAGATCTTTATAGACTAGATCACATGTAACTTCAAGAATTTCACATATAAAATAATGTTTTTTAGATTGCAGATGTGACAGAGGAGAGATCTAGTCAAATCCTTATGAAGCTTTGTTTTTACTGTTAGTATTTAATACTGGGATTCATTGTAGAATGGAAGATACAAAAGTGATAGGTTGGTGTGGGGTAGTTGAGATTATTTCAAACAAAAAAACCCAAGAGTCTTATCTGTTGCTAAGAGGCCATCATTATTGTGGAGTTAATCTTTTACTCAAAATTTTACTTGATCACCATCTCTTGTATAAGTCCATGAGTACTTATAAAGCTAGTCACTTATTTTTTCCTATAATTAGTATAATGGTTGAACACATATTTCAATCATTCATCCCATTTCTCACTTTTACTTTTTCTCTCCTAAAATCTTGCATCTTTGGAGTTTAGTGAGGCAACAATAACTTAGTCAATCCAAAATCCTCTAAATTAAAATTGAAAAATAAGAATTAGAATTTTATTATAAGAGCAATTGTCTTTTTTATTTTAAAAATTATTGTGAATAAAAATATTTTTTTAGAAGAATTATCGGGATTCTCACCCTCCAATCTAAATGTTGCAAAATTGGCTTGAGACAAATCAAGATGCAAAAATAATGTACTAATTGAGGCAAACAATAGTATTAATCAATGTCAAATGCATAGAAACCTATATTTAGATGTAGATTATATATGATTGAATATGTAGAAATATATGTAAGAGATGATGCATGAAGGATTGAGTAAAGAATCGCAACTACAAACAAGATTGTGTCATTTATCTATATGCAATTTTACTAAATCATTTGATCAAATTAAATACAAATTGACATAGATGTAAAATTATACCATAAAATTATTAATTACAATAAATAAAATAAATAAAAATAAGAACAATGAAGATATTTAAAAATTTGAAACACACATTGACATTATATATTTTGAAATAAGTACCTATGCAAAAGGTTAGAAAATTGAGTCTTTCGCTATGGATTCTCTGCACTTTGTAAAATTTACACAAATAAGTTTTCTCTAACAATATATTAAATGAAACAACCTCTTACAAAAGTGACCTTCCTAGCAGCACATATTAACCAACTTGACTAAACAAACCCACCAACTTGGAATAACAAAATATTATTCCTTACAATTATTTTCCATCAAGAGGAAGCCCTCTTACATAGAACTTGCGATTATGCTAACAGGAGTGTTCCGCGGTGCAACAGAGTGCTCCATTAAGTCCTCTCAAGTCAAGAGATGCCTAAATAGTTGTGACTGTAATTTGATTCGAGGAGCAAAATCATGGCCTTTTAGAATTTGATTCTTAAGCCCAACTCGGTTGTTTCACTATAAATTTCTGGAATCCAACTCGGTTGTTTCATGATGCATCTCAGAAGTTATAAAAAGGTACTGTCTAATAGCCTTAGAATGACAAGAGACATGAAATTTAGTAAGAAGAAAGAAGCTTAGACCACGCTGTTTCAAAGTTTCAAATTGCAGAAATGGCTTTAGTTCGTTCCATTGACAGTTCTGAAATCGTGGACGATTGTGCATATGGTGTTCTTGGGAAATCTCAGTTTTACGTGGGGTTGGAGAAATGTATTGGAGACTTGCGGGGAATGTTGTTAGACAAAGACGTGTCAGTCGTTGGCGCGCAATCGATGGGGGGCGGGGGGAAAACTTCTCTGGCATTGGGTCTCTGCAATGATCCTCAAATCAAAGGTATACTTCTCATCTCTATTATACCTGTCCCTATGGTACTCTGGTTTAGGTTTTATTACATCTGATGTTTTGTGCTAATTTACTTAGTCTAAATCAAATTTATGTTTTCATGGATGGCAGAATACTTCCACGAAAATGTGGTTTTCATCACCGTGTCACAGTCACCAAACCTGATAGGAATTTTAGAGACTATGTGGGAGAAGATTGGTGGAAGGAAGAAACAAGAATTTCAGAATTTGGAAGATGGACACAAGCAGCTGCAGCAATTGATTTTGAGACAACCCAAGTCAACTCTGGTAATTTTGGATGATGTTTGGTCTAGAATACATTTGGAAAATTTGCTATTCGAAGGGCCGGGATACAAAACTGTTGTAACAACCAGAGACCGTTCTAATATCCCCACAACCCAGACTACTAGACTGTATCAGTTGCCATTGTTGTGCAAAGAGGATGCTCTGTCACTTTTCTGCTTCTGGGCCTTTGGACGGACATCAATTCCAAGCACTATAGACGCAAATCTAGTAAAGGAGGTATCCTTTTTATGTTCTACTAATTGCTTTTATTCTGTAATACTGTAATATTTATTATTTGAAATGTATGGAAAGTAACTCAGAATACACAGAGCATAAAACTGTTGTCTTTGGAATGGAGAAGCAAGGTAAGAAAAACTAACATTTTACTCATGGATATGCTATGACCCATTTATACACATGGATTCAACTAATTTAACTTTTTATTTTGTAAATTCAAATATTTGTGATTTTGGATTATAATTTATAATTTATATTCAAAATAGTGAACAATCCCCAGGTTGCTGGCTCTTAGTTGAAGAGTGTGAATAATCCATCATAAAAATAAAAAATAGTGAACAATATGTCTAATTTTTGCTACATAATTTATCATAACTTTAAATTAAATTAATTAGAATTACATTTAATATCAATGAAAAAACTTGTTTGTTTTATTCAAAAAGTATTGGAATTCAAGACCATTGGGAGCATACCCACGCCTTAAATTGCTATCCACAACCGAACTAGCTAGGGCCGAAACTCTAGTATTTATAATTTTTAATTTAATTACTCAATTATATATCTTAAAAGATTAAAAATCATTAAAAAAATTATATTATAAATTTTCTACCACATTTACTACTTCTTGATACACAATTATTAAGAACATTATTGATAATCTCTTCATGCCATTTTCCTTGAGCTTTCTTTCCTTGTTATTTTCTGGTAGAAAGGCAGTATTGGATGATCGATAGATACACATAAATAGTTGACTCAGAACTCTATGTTTATATTTTTTTGGTTTAAATCATCCTATGTAATATTTGACCAATATAACTATTACATATTTACTTTTCTTACTACATTACAGCTCTGTAAATCGGTAATGCAATGGCCAACTCTTAACCATTTTTATTTGTTTAGCTGGGAATTTCATAATTTGGTACAGCAAGTATTGAATGAGACATCTCTCCTGCTGAGCTTTCTGAGACAGATATACATACTAAAGAACGAATATTGTACAACAATTTGTGGACAATAATTGTAGCGTAGAACAAGTTTCGAACCTGTCTTTTCCCGTATAAAATTGCTCTTGAAGCACTTTGTCGTGCTTCGTAAGGCATAAGTTAATGTCTCTCTTGTCTGCCACCCTAAAGATTATGAATGGTGGAAGAGAAAGGTAAGATGACTTTAGCGAGAAGAATAATTGATAAGTCAAGGAAAGTCTCATGAAATAATTATTGTATATTTGAGAAATATAGAGAGTTATAGGATAGTTTCTAATTTCAAGCGATTTTTTGAAGGGAATTTGATTTTATCGACAGATGCTGGACACTGGGCTTTAGTAATATATGGAATGATTAAGTAGGATGAAAACAGTTAGTAATTAATTAAGTAGGATGGGCACAGTGAATAATTAGTTTTAAAATTTTCTTTTTCCGAGTAAAGAATAGTTAGATCTATTGTGTTATTGGTAAAAAAAAAAAATAGAATTCTAAATAATTTTGAAGTTATGTTTGATCTATATAACAAATTTTAATTCCTTCAAACCGCAGGTGCAAGCAGAATGTGGCGGCCTGCCACTTGCTCTAAAGGTGATCGGAAGCTGTTTGCGTGGGGAACCACATGACGTTTGGGAGAGAGCAAAGGATCAGATTTCCAGAGGAGAATCCATATCAGATTATCACAAGAAAGGGCTAATTAAATTGTTGGAGATCAGCATCGATTCCTTAGATGATGTAGCCAGGGAATGCTTCCTAGACTTGGGTTTATTTCCAGAGGAAAGGAAAATTAGCGCTGATGCACTTTTGGACGTATGGGTTTATGTCAGGAACCTACAGTGGCATAACGCTTTTTCCATTTTATCAGATTTTGCAAGCAGAAACCTGTTGAATTTGACTGGAAATCCATGGTAATTATCTTTCCTTTTACATGTTGGGTGTTTTTGTCTCATTTTTAATCTATAAGTTGACGTAGTACGACTTATCAGGAGCAGAGTAGCAATCTCATATGGAAGTGCCTCGGAGCTGTACTTTTCTCAACATGGTGTAATGCGAGAATTGGCCCTCCATTTGGGCAGCCAAGACGGTGGAGACCACAGGAAGAGGTTTTTGATGCCTAGGAAAGAGGCTAGCTTGCCAGAAAAGTGGGAGATGCTTAATCATAGAGCATGTGATGTTCAACTGCTGTCCATTCAGACAGGTAGGATATTCCAAAACTCTCTTCCTAATTTATTTCCAAAATTTTCCACAACTTAGTCATCAGTACTCGGGATAGGTTTAGTCTGTGAATGGCTTTGACAGACTAAATCCCATTTATATGTATGCTTACTCAAACTAGTCTATGTTAAGGATAGGTTTAATTTCTGAATGGTTTTGACAGATTAGATCCCGTTTATATGTATGCTTATTCAAATCAGTTGGATCTGATTTATAGGTATGCTTAATCAAATTGTTCTGATTCGCTATATAAACATAGAGATACCAACATATATATAATCTAAGTTATTTCCCTCTAAAAAATTGTAGTAATAAGATTTTGATATTCTAGTCACTTGTTAGGTGTAGATTAAATTGGCTATGCCAGCTATTCAAAATTTGAGATGTATTGCTTTTATCATACTATTTCATTATAAGGATTATGAAACATTGCTGTTCAGAAATCATAGTGCAACTTGTAGATCTATGATTTCCACAGTTCAGAGTGTTAGCATACATAGCTTCAGGAATCAATTGTGTGAGTTTATTTGCTCGACATTTCACTCTATGATCCATCATCGAGAGAAAACAGAACAAGAGAAACACGAATAGATCATAGAATATGATCTGAAATGTCAAGCAAATAAACTCAGACAATTGATTCCTGAAGCTATTTATGCTATCATAATGTAACATTGAGCACTAATTTCGACTTACATCTTTTCTGGAATCAACATCTAAATGACGAAAATTAAACCCATAAAACTAGCATTCATAACCATAATGTATAATGATCTAATTCAATTTCCTTTCTGATTTATTCATGTAGGTCCTATGGAGGCTAAGCACTGGTTTCAGTTGAATTTTCCTGAGACAGAGGCTCTCTTGCTATTCTTTACTTCAAATGAGTACTTTCTTCCTCCATTTCTGAAGTCTATGAAAAAGCTAAAATTTCTCATGGTATTCAATTATGGGACAAAGAGGGCAACAATAAAAGGTCTAGATGTGCTGTCTTCACTAACTCAACTCAAGAGTGTCCGCTTGCAGAGGTTGATTGCATCCCCTGTTCTAAAACAAAGCAAAGAAATATCCAGCTTAGAGAAGCTATGTTTAAGCTTATGCGAGGGGTTTGAATATGTATCCACATTCAACAGTATCAAGCTGCGAGATTTTAACCTTGATCACTGCAGCAGCTTGGAAGAGGTACCCCTTAGTTTCTGTTATATGCCCTCTGCTCAGATGTGGTCTATTAGCAACTGTCATCTGCTTAAGATGTTACCTGATGACCTTGGAAATATGAACTCTCTGAGAATGTTAAGGTTATCAGCTTTACCGGGCCTAAAAGAGCTTCCAGCATCAATTGGAAAACTCGAACGGTTGGAATGTCTAGACATTTCATCGTGTGAGGGGCTAAGAGGACTTCCAGAGGAGATTGGGCAACTAAAGAAACTGACAGATTTTTATATGAGAGACTGTTCTCGTTTGATGAGCTTACCAAGAGCTGTTTGTGAACTGACTTCCCTCAATCTTGTTATTTGTGATGAGAAGATTGGGAAACAATGGTTGCGGGCAAAGAACATTTCTATTCCAGAGCTAAGGGTTGAAATTGTTGAGACACACTTTAGTTTGGAGTGGCTCGGTGATTAACTTCATTTTACTTTTCAGCGTGAAGCATAATTTCCATGTAACTTGACAAGTACCCTTATATGTTTTTAGCCTATAGTGATGATCAATATTCGTCGCTTTTTAGGATAGTAAGAACTATTTACTGTATTATGCGTGCAGACCAACTTATTCTCCATCCAAATGCATTTCTTTGTTTCGAATAAAGCCAGGAAGTGATTTTCTTGTAAATTTGTTGGAGGTTTCTTCGGTGCAATTATATTTGACTCTGTTATTTAGGGTGTCTACAAGTAATAACAATGAAGGGTGATTAATTTAAATAAAGATCACTTGCGTTTTCAGTCGGTTGTACGCACAAATTTGCTACTCGTTGCAAGTCTTATGAGAAACGTTTATCGTCCGACAAGAAAATCCAAGGGCTTGAAACGCCTGATATGCTGTAGAAGAAATCTAAAAAGCATAAGCATAACCTTTATGCGTCGTATATAATGAAAGAACTCTCAAAATAAATAAACGCCTAAGCGTTCAATCCACGCACAATACACAACCACGGGATTGCGCATGTGAGGAAAAGTCATCGATGCAAAGAATCAAAAATCAAAGATAATTAGGAATAACTCTTCATTAAGAAAATTAATTAATTAAGAGAATAAATATATGAATAGTGTATTAATATCAATCCACTAAGAGAGGTCTCTATATTTCTACAACATAGATTACTTACTATAAGTTGGGTATCAATATTCCTCATAAAACCAAAATGCATGAAAGAAATGCAAACCTTAGAGGGTGTTAAACTAGAGTATTTATTTACTATCATTTCATTATATCAACATTCTATTATAAATAGAAGCTAGAAACAAAATGTAGAACCAATATAGTCATGAATAATTTTGTTAAAGGTTGAGCTATAAAACATTATTTGATTTTCGAGTTAAAGGGTTTCTTAAATGTTAGTCTTCCATGTACCTCTCCTAAATGAAGTAAGCTAGCAATATTTTTGAGAAATATAGATCAATTTTTTTTCATGTTACTAGAATTTTTGTTAATCAAATCACCACTTTGTAAATAAGTAATGGAAACCTAATGCTCATTTAGAAGCCAACAACAATAGAGGAAGCAAGGAAAGCAATGTAAAAATAGTGCATACAAACTCTAGTGGTAGTACCATCTAGAATGACCTTAAAACCATTGAGAAAACCTTAATGATTTAAAAATATTAATAGTTAAAAGTTAATATCTATTAAAAAACAATACTTTCCTAGATACAAGATAACTAGTATGTGTGGGCATGATGGTGGAATTCACGTAAGCTCAGTTTTTCCCCTCATATTTCAATCCTATTTTAGGTAAACTATCTTAATTGTAATAATTAACTTAAAATTGTTGTACTTTTTATGTAGATTTAGCTTGTGATAAATCACATCTCAATCCTTGTAATAATTGATAATGGGGTCACAAACCACCTATAGTCCCAAGATTTTTCCAACTACACTTTGCATAATCATTGAAAGTTGTTAAATGTTGCAAGTTAACCAACTATCCAAACACTAGACATTTTTGCAACTCATTTTTTCCATTAGGTAACCTTCTTATCTATTGTAGGTTCCACTCATATAAGTCAAGTGAGTTTATGTAAGCCCACACCATGTAATATAGTTGTGATGGGTGACTTTAATTACATAGTTACTTTGAAACTAGATCTACTATGGGTATTTGAAAAGTAATGATGTTTTGAGGTTAACATATAGAAGGATATTTGAGGCACTAGTATATCATTATATATATATTATATTTGTCAAACACCATTATATAAGGAAGACAATTGGATATAAATAAGAGGCCAAACGTGAATCAAAACTCACAATTTTCTTTTCCAATGTCAAATTTTAACTTTGAAAATTAATTCAAAATAGCTTAATAATCCAAGAGCTTTTTTGTAGTTATAGATAATGAGAACTTACTAAAGATAGGAAGAACACGTTGAAGAGTGAAGTGAGTGTGTAGAAATGAAAAAATTAGCAATGATAAATATATATCCAAACAAAAGAGTCCAAATGTACAAGATTGTGAATATAGAGTTTCCTATAGCATTAGGTTTTTCACTATTGAATATAGGAGTTAGTCTTGGACATAAGATGCCACTAAGAGGGAGGGTGAATTAGTGGTTACCAAACTTTAGTTTCTTTATCCTAAGGTGCATGTACCGGTTCCTTATACCAATTTTACCTACTGGTAAGATAAGGAAAGATAACACAATATAACCACACAAAAGGGGCACATCACATAACACTGGTTATATGAGGAAAATCCACAATGGGGAAAAACCTTAGTGAGCAATGTTGTTGAGACCTTCTGCTCCAATCCAGCCTCACAATGAAAATCTGATTACAATATTTAGGGCATGAACCCAAGGAGCACCAACCCCTGATAGTTTAGGGCACCAACCCAAGGAGCATCAACCCCTAACTGATTTATGGGCTACAACCCAAAGGAACACCAACTCCTACACTGAGCTCCAACTCAATGATCACAAATAATAACATCAAATCAATACAAAAGTGATAGCCCAGTTACAAATGAGTTCTGCGACCACTTATGAATAATCTCTCTACCGGTTTACTCTTCTTTATCGGTTACCCTTTACTCTACTTTCTATCGGTTCTCAGTCCTCTCCTCTCTTCTTCTCACCTACTCCTTCTTACACACTAGTTCTTCTTTTTAGATCAATTGTCAGACTAAACTCTTGTTGCCAATTTCTCTGCTTTCCAATTTATCCCTACTCTGTTTCCTGCCTACTGGATCTCTTGAAGCACTCACTCTTTACCCCTCACTGCTCACTCTACCACTACCGATTGTCTTCAGTGATGCAGTCTTGTAGTTTATCGGTTGCTCTGGCCTTACCAGGTAAACCTCTGCTAAACCCTTCCACCAA
>NW_026729692.1:0-45029 GCF_030272615.1 Cryptomeria japonica | reverse complement strand
ATCAACACTTTGAAGATAGAGAAGCATGTAGTAGAGGATAGATAGATGCTCAATACTTCAAGGTTCTTATGGATTGTTGAAATTATACCTCATTGGGGTTATAAGACATAAATGTGAGGATTGGTGTCCAATAGTTTAGGAAAGATCCAAAATTTGGAAGTTCAACATTATACCTCTACAAGGGTGATGAGACATTTTATGCGGAAATGGTTTTCAATGTTATTGGGAACTTATATGATAGGTGCACAAGTACACCTACTATCTAGGAGCATCTTAGAGAACTCTAATTTGGGAAACCATATTCATAATGATTATAATTTTGAAGTGGGAGAAATGAGGGCCATTGTCTCTCAAGAGGGGAGGAACACTCAGAAAAAAGTTAGGATATCCAACTAAATGAATTGTTTCAATCTAATAGTCAAATTTTAAACTCATTCAAATGTAATAATGTTTCAAGTTAGGTTGTCCTTTTGAGTTATAAAGAGCATATGAACATAGTGACTTTTTGGCTTCTTTAGAAAATTTATGAATAAACTCAATTCAAATCCATTAGATAAAGTGATAGGTATACATTTCTTAGGATGAGTTTGTCATGTTGTGACATACAACTTGTCTATCAAGTTTGGCAATTTGTATCATCTCTCATACATGAAGTCCAGGGGCATACATCTCTTGCACAAGTTTTTCAAAATTGGATGGATTTAGGGGTATGCATTTCTCTTACAGGTTTTCCCACATTTAATGAATTTTTTATATGTTGAACAAAATGAAGCTTTCACATGGTTTATTATGTGTTTACAATACTGTTAATTCTTCTTTCAATATTGTCCCCCAAGTTGACAAAATATTTCAAATCAAAATAAGATCTTAGTTGACATTCCTAAACTAAGGTTCCTATTTCCAACATTACAATGATAAACTCTGTTTTATATATGAATGTTTATTCAATGGTTTATGGATGAATTAATGTTCAAATGAATGTATTTAAATATGAGTATAACAATAATCATGCATAACAATTGTCAAGCCATCTTAGGGTAAGAATAAAATAGGTGCAAATCAACCAAATTTGAAATTAGATTTTTTAATTGCAGGGGATAACCATCTAGTTACAAGATCAAATTCATTCTCTTGCAATTGACCCAAGATAAGGCAACAATAATGTATGTGTTGGTAATGAATGTCTAAACATAGAGGTGTCATAAATGTAAAGTGTAGGAGAACATGTACAAAAATTTATAAGGCACACTTAGATGTGTGGGATTGTGTGTAAATGGATGTAGATAAAAGCTCATAGAATGAGTCCACTTTATATGAAATTGCGCCATTTGCTGACATATAATTATATTAAGATGCTCTCATAATGAATGTAAAACTAATCTAGAAACTTCTATAAATATGTAAATTTTAACATTATAATAGTCTAAAAGAAAATAATAATAAATATAAAACCTTGATGTTGCTTTTTGTCTTAGCCATCAACTTTATTAGAAATAATTTTTTTAAGAAGATCAATTATATTTAAAATGATAAATTTATAATTTTATGATAATAATTAATAAATAATAAATTAAATGAAATTATATAATGTTAAGATATATGAAATTTTAGAATGACCCTTCCCCATGATTAACTTCAATAAAGTCTGCTAAAAAATTTATAAAGAAATAAAAAATAATGAAAAATAGTCACTAAATTCATGATTAAATATTAAATATAAACAAATCCAATAAAAAATATCTAAAGAAGAGAAATATTATAAGGACTAGGTTTGACAAGAGACAATGTCCACATAGAGTATCCGATTATCAGGCAGGAATTATTGTCTATAGTTTATTATTATTCTTCAATCACTCAGGCATTCTCAGAAGTTTTCAATTCAGAAATTATTGTCTATTGTTTATAATTATTCTTATGTTGCACTTCATAATACGTGGCAAATACATTCTATCAGAAATGATTTACAGTAAACCCAAATCTTGTCAACGGTCACAGTTAACAGAAATGATTTACAGTAAGATGTGTGTGCCGCCTTAATAGAATCTGAAAGTTCTGGTTTTAAATAAACTTTAGTCTTCCACAGGCATTAATGAGCCATCTCAGAATCTAACACTAAAAATTCTTTTAAGATTGACTTTTCTGCCTCGTATATAATCTTAATATGGCATTCATGGCTAGCACGCATAACAAAGTTGATGGTAGTATGAAGGTTGTGATTCCCATTTCAGCAGTATGATGTGAATGGAAACACGAAGATTTATTACATTTTGTAATATCCTTGGTTTATAGAAGATCTCATCATCTTCTTGGTTTATAGATGCCTCTCCAATCATCGAAAGGGAGGGTTTCCACCACATTAATCACTCCCCTGCAAAGCTGGGTCTTGAACTTACCATCAATGTTAATGTTGGGTTTACCACAGTGAATAATGTCAGCCATTACTGGTAACCATGTTGTAACAAAACCAACACGAAGATTTCTGTCAACAATTATCTTCCTGTAACATATAGATAATAAAATCTTAAATTGTTACATGATTTTCTTTAATAGATGGTTAGATAGATTGGGAGGTTATAAATGAGATGATTTTATGGCAATATGTTTGGTATTGACTAGTAAAATTGATGAAAAATGATAGAAAATAATATGACTTATTATTGTGGTCTAACTATGCTCATGAATATGTTGGTTATGTGCAGGAAGGCAATAAGGACTATGGGAGAAGCCAGAAAAACTTATTGCAAATATATTTCCTTTATGAGAAGTCAAATTTTAGCCATCTAAACTTATAAGAAGAAGATATTTTATTTTGTATATGGATGTGTTTGTGAGGTTTGTCATTGTGGGTCATTTATGTGAGTTTTTGAGTCAATTTCCATGTAAACAAATTATAAAAATAGACCCCTAGGGTCTATACCCTTAAGGTGGGGGCCTATTACTCATGCAATAAAGACCCTACGACTTTAATTTACTCCCCAAAAGTCCTCATTAAGGTGAGTGACGAATTTGAAAGATAGATGAGTTGAGGGTACCAATCCTGCCCCCATACCTCATTTATGAAGGAAGACTTGGGGAAATTGGGTGTCCTAATGTTTGTCCCCTCTTAAATGAAGAAAAGACCTCATGGAGGAGAGGATGGGAATGTGACACCTTCCCATTCAATTCTTCCAAGTTAATCTCTCTTATATTGAGTTTGTGAAGGGACAATGGGTTGTTACCCACTTCTCCATTTTGGAGAACTCTTGTATGATTTTGAGAAAGAATATATATCTCAGGGAAGAAAGGAGTCCATCCTAGGAGAGATGGAGGATAAAATGTATAGGTTTATAGAGATGAGTCATCCACTTCCTCTAATCCATTTTATTATTGTTACAAGTTTGAGATGTAGTTGCAATGTCTAGTATGTAGTGTTTATGTGAAGAAAATTATTAATTCATTAAAGCAGCATTCTTATGTGAAGAGCTAAGATTAAGAGGTTTTGTTTAAAACCAATGGATGAGATGAAAAGCTAGTTTAGCTTTTGTGAAGTGTCTAGATTAATTAAACATGTGAAAGGAACACTTGTCACTTGATAGAAATTTAATACTACAATCCATGTAAGCAACTTAAAGGTGGGATTGAATGGACAATAATAAAGAAATAAAATTAAATCATAAAATAAATTAAATAAAAGAATAAATATTTATTTAACTAGTGAGATCAAGCAAAAGATAAAATTATTAAATAAATTATATATATATACATATATATATATATATATATATATATATATATATATATATATATATATACATATATATATATATACATATACATATATATATATATACATATATATATATATATATATACATATATATATATATATATGTATATATGTATATATATATATGTATATATATATATATGTATATGTATATATATATATATATATATATATATATATATATATATATATATATATATATATATATAGTTAAAGGTTATGATAGAATGGGATATATGGTGAAAATATTTAAATATATAATATGTATTTAATTAAGTAAAATTAAATGTAATTAGGTATGCACAAAAAAGGTGTCTACATTTTGCCCTTCTTGAGATGATGTTTTTCATAATAAAAGCAGCCAAAAATGAGGGGGCTAACCCATAGGTACAATTAAGAGAACAGTGGCAGGGCCATTGTTTGCACATTAACAACAACTATTTTGAAAGTGAATAATACTTATACACTTTGGGCTTAAATTAACCCTAATCAATTATATTCCTAGAGGTGTCGTGAACAAGATTTTACATCTCTTAAGATATAGTGTCACAACAACAATTAGTAGCTATACCCAAATGAATACTTGACCCTAAGCATTTGTGACTAGGTCAAGGTCATTGTAGATGCATTTATAGATTCAAGAAATCTTACAACTTATTACAATAATCAATTAATTTTCATAGATTATGGCAAGAGGTAGATATACTAAACATTTTTTTTTGAGTATTTAACATTTAAGCTAGCTTATAATAATTTATTGGTTAACAATGCTAAATAATGAAGAACATGCATAACCTAAAGTAGCACTAATCTACTCTTACAACTAGCTATAAAAAGGATACCATTTAAATAATAGTATCCATTAAGTAATGATGTTATGCATACCAAACTAAAATGAAATATATTCAATACAACATCAATAGAACAGTATTTTTATTTTGAGAAAATCAAATATTATCTAAAATAAAATGTACATATTTAATAATCTATCTTAGAACTAAAATGACCCTTGCGAAATAAAATATGAGCACTACAAATTATTTCTAATGTTTAAGATGCTTTCATACATACATCAAACTTCTATTATATTTTCACAAATAAATGTGGTGAGAAGAAATATATAATTGTGACTTTACATTCCCTATAATCTTTACAAAGTTTATAGAAGATCTCATTATCTTCTTGGTTTATAAATGCCTCTCCAATCATCCACCACATTAATCACTCCCCTGCAAAGCTGGGTCTTGAACTTACCATCATCGTTAATGTTGGGTTTACCACAGTGAATAATGTTCGCCATTACTAGTAACCATGTTGTAACAAAACCAACAAGAAGATTTCTGTCAACAATTATCTTCCTGTAACACCCCACCTCACACATAGATAATAAAATCTTAAATTGTTACATGATTTTCTTTAATAGATGGTTAGATAGATTGAAAGGTTGTAAATGAGATGATTTAATGGGAATATGTTTGGTATTGACTAGTAAAATTGATGAAAAATGATAGAAAATATTATGACTTATTCTTGTGGTCTAATTATGCTCATGAATATGTTGGTTATGTGCAGAAAGGCAATAAGGACTATAGGAGAAGCCAGAAAAACTTATTGCAAATATATTTCTTTTATGAGAAGTCAAAATGTGAGCTTTTTAATCAATTTCCATGTTTAAATTACAAAAATAGACCCCTAGGGTCTATACCCTTAAGGTGGGGGCCTATTACTCCTGCAATAAAGACCCTATGACTTTAATTTACTCCCCAAAATTCCTCATTGAGGTGAGTGACGAATTTGAAAGATAGATGAGTTGAGGGTACCAATCCCACCCCCATACCTCATTTATGAGGGAAGACTTGGGGGAATTCGGTGTCCTAATGTTTGTCCCCTCTTAAATAAAGAAAGACCTCATGGAGGAGAGGATGGGAATGTGACACATGTCACCTTCCCATCCAATTCTTCCAAGTTAATCTCTCTTATATTGAGTTTGTGAAGGGATAATGGGTTGTTACCCACTTCTCCATTTCGGAGAACTCTTGTAGGATTTTGAGAAAGAGTATATATTGGAGGGAAGGAAGGAGTCCATCCTAGTAGAGGTGGAGGATAAAATGCATAGGTTTATAGAGATAAGTTCTCCACTTCCTCTAATCCATTTTATTATTGTTACAAGTGTGAGATGTAGTTGCAATGTCTAGTATGTAGTGTTTATGTGAAGAAAATTATTAGTGCATTAAAGCAACATTCTTATGTGAAGAGCTAAGATTAAGAGGTTTTGTTTAAAACCAATGGAAGAGATGAAAAGATAGAAAATTTTTGTGAAGTGTCTAGATTAATTAAACATGCAAAAGAAACACTTGTCATGTGATATAAATTTAATACTACAAGCCACGTAAGAAACTTAAAGGTGGGATTGAATGGACAATAATAAAGAAATAAAATAAAATTGTAAAATTAATTAAATAAAAGAATAAATATTTATTTAAATAGTGAGATGAAGCAAAAGGTAAAATAATTAAATAAATTATATATATATAGTTAAAAGTTATGATAGAATGGGATATATGGTGAAATTATTTAAATATATAATATGTATTTAATTAAGTAAAATTAAATGTAATTAGGTATGCACAAAAAAGGTGTCTACATTTTTCCCTTCTTGAGATGATGTTGCGACTATTTTGAAAGTGAATAATACTTATACACATTGGGCTTAAATTATCCCTAATCAATTATATTTCTAGAGGTGTCGTGAACAAGAATTTAAATCTCTGAAAATATAGCGTCACAACAACAATTAGTAGCTATACCCAAATGAATACTTGACCCTAAGCATTTGTGACTAGGTCAAGGTAATTGTAGATGCATTTATAGATTCAAGAAATCTTACAACTTATTACAATAATCAAATAATTTTCGTAGATTATTGCAAGAGGTAGATATACTAAACATTATTTTTTGAGTATTTAACAATTAGGGTAGCTTATAATAATTTATTTGTTAACAATGCTAAATAATTGAGAACATGCATAACCTAAAGTAGCACTAATCTACTCCTACAACTAACTATAAAAAGGATACCATTTAAATAATAGTATCCATTAAGTAATGATGTTATGCATACCAAACTAAAATGGAATATATTCAATACAACATCAATAGAACCGTATTTTGTAATGTTTAAGATGTTTTTATACATACATCAAACTTCTATTATAGTTTCAAAAATAAATGTGGTGAGAAGAAATATATAATTGTGACTTTACATTCCTTATATCTTTACAGAGTGTCATTGAGAGATTCATTATAATATATATAATAAAAAGTCTTTTTACACTACATTAAATAATAAATTCAATTCATTTGTAGCTCAAATGTGCATCTACTAATCCCCTATAAGATAGTTATAGATTAGTAAACCCGTTAATTGGCTTGATGACTAAAAATTTACATGAAAAAACAAATTGGTGTATACAAATCTATCATTTTGGTATGCAACTTGTAGATGACAGTATAAGGATGATATTAGAAAACCCATCATCCCATTCTCATAATTATTGATGTATTATAATTAATATTGAAAACACATGATAACCACAAGGAAATGAGTTCACATGTCATGAGAAGCCAGGAGAAACCTCATTCAAGCCTACAAATCACTTAATACATTCATGATGCATCTAAATTTGGAGTGATATGTTATGGTTGAGCCATAAAATTTGTTGAAAATATTATAGTGAGAGATATGTTAAACACCATCAAGATTAAAAATCTTAACTCTCATATTAAATACAATATGTGCTACTTATATCTTTTGTTCTCATCAAATTTATACTATTTTGATAAAATAATGATTCTTAAATAAATGTAATATTATTGAGCTACTTTAGAGATTCAACAAATCATTTACAGAATTTTGGGTTAATTGTATCTTTATTGTTGTAACCTACATGAAAATCCAAACCATTTTAAAGAATAATTGTTTCTAGGTTGAGAAACTATTTTCTAGTGGTCAATATAAAAACTTTAGTCATAATTTTGACTTTGGTATTTACTATGGGTAATCAAGTTTGGATGGTAAAAATTGTGATATTTTCAAACGTCAAGGGTCAAAGATAACTTGTACCATTAAGGTATGTGGAATGGTGCAAGTGTAAATAAAAAATTTACCAAAAAAGGTGACAGAATGTTTGAATGTCAAAGGTTGGGGGTCACACATACATTATGAAAAGTGCTTGGGGAGAGGGAAATTCAAAAGACCAACACTAAAATAGTACTCAATGTAAATGTCTCTAAGTTAGGAGGTTGGAGTTGTTGAAGAAGGAATGGTTTGAAGAGATTGTTTAAATTTGGACAAAAAATATTTGAAATTTTAAAACATGGGGGATTGAGATGAGAGGATACAAGAACTAAATTAGATTAAATCCTACAACTACAACTTTGATAAAAAAATTAAGGAAAAATTGACTCAAGTTAAAAAATAGAGGAGGTCCACAGGATTCAAAAAGATAGAAAAATGCTTAACACCAAATAAATTTGAGGCTAGGTATGAGAGATAAGGCATGCCAACAAGGGGAAGTCCAATGAGTTGATAAGGACGAAGGGAAAAGGTGAGGATAGATGAATGGTTTATTGGGATGGATAAACCCACAACTATAAAAATATAACAACTAGTATAGATTTAGGATTTTATTAGAAAATATATCAAACATAGAATCTTTTGGATTTCTTGCAACTATTACAACATTCGTAATGGCACAAGGAAATACTTAGAAGAAATTTTACTCATGGGAAACTTACTTAGACTATCTCATATTGGTTATAAGTGACGATTTTAAAAGAGTTAGCATACACAAAAGGCAAGGAAATTAAAAAAAAATGGCATTCACCCTTTGATTCCCAAAAAGGGTAGTAAAAACACCATTCTATAGCACATAACCCTTAAAATTTCATAGAAATAATTAACAGAGATTTTTTCTCATATAAAAATTATACTCATGTGATAATAAATGCTCTTAAATATGAATTGATATCACTCTTGGAATTATATATTAAGAAAAAAGGTTTCATCATTGAATTCTTCATTACCTTTCCTATTGTTTCTTATTTCCACTATTTTCATTATGAATTGGCACATCTAGGTTGAAGGGTGGATGGTTGATAAGAGAAGGCTTAAATCCATTATTGTGTGTATATGAATAGGGTGATAAGTATGAGGGGTGAAAGGGGTAATAGGTTAGGAAAGCGAAATAGAAGAGTAAGAATAATAAAGCATTTGCAGGGGAATAATGAAATGTATCCATGAGATTTGATATAGGCATAATAAGGATTAGACATTGTATGAGAAAGGATGGTAGATGTAGGAATACAATCACCAAGAGTAGTTGTGATTAGTCAAATAGTGGTGTATACGATAGGTATGAAGGTAATTTAGAAGGTGGTAAGTTGAAAAAAGGATAAACAATGTATGGTGTATACTAATTTAGGTGGGAGAACTACTATGGGGTTAGAAAATTTTAGTATGAGTAATGTAGAATATGGGCTAATGGTAGTGTTGGCTAGATATATAAGGTTTTCAAGTACCACAAATATAATTTACAACATTTATAGAATCATATATACAAGTTATATAGCCCTAAATCACATGTCTAGTATACTTAAATAAGGTATAGAAATATAAAAGATAATTAAATAAAAAGTTGAATTCTGGAGAATAAGATAATTAAGTATTATTATAAAAATATACGATGGAACCTGGAATTGTGAAAAGGTATTAATGGGCTATATAGATAAGTGAAACCTGGGAGATTAGAGTATGAAATATATGAATTAAATGTATATTAAATAAATAAGATGATAAGTGAGAGTAAAACATGGCAAATATAATATGAGATATGTATAAGCCATTGAAGAATTTTAATATATAATGGGTTTATATAATTGAATGGAGAGTTTATCATGATATAATTTGTTTTATACTTATCAAATATCTCATTTCTCTCTCTTTATTGCATCACATTGAGTTTTACTACATATTTGACCTAATACTAAACATTTGACTTGAATCAATATTTTTACATAATCAAGTAGAAAACGAAGAGGAGATATCTTATTGACAAAGTAGATGAAGCAATTTTAACGCTAATATCTTATAAAAATTGATATCATTATGTATAATCGGTGAAGACATTTTAAATCATATTAGATAACTTTGTGTAGGATTTTTAGTGTTGGCCAAACTGACATGCTAATTTATAAAAATGCTTTGTCATGAGTGTAATATTAGTTATATAATTACAAATTTACTATAATGAGAATTATCCATATATTATTTTCAATAGAAGCATAAATATAGATTTTATTCTGATTAGATTAGGTTCCCATCTTAAGATTTATATGAGCACTCTTTAATTGAAGATAAGGATCATAAGTAGCCCATGCCATCAATAAAATATAGGATTATAAATCTAACTAATTCACTTTCAAATTATAAAAATTAGAAATATCAATTTAGCATAGGGCATTTAAGGTGGTCCAAACAAGGTGTTTGTGTACCTATATATCCCTATAGATAATAATCCATGCATATAAGCAGAGTAGGAAAGCTTAGAGCTCATTTCTAAAAGTCCTAAAAAAAAATTGAGATAAATTGGTCAACTAGCATAGAATTGGGAAATACTTAAGAAAAGTAAAGTTCACAATGTCTTCAATGTTTGGTGTATCATTCCATTGGATGAAGGAGGAAAACTAACCTTTATTTTGGACTTAATTATGGATGTGGAAAAAAGGAAGATTTGTCTTCAATGTTTGGTGTATCACTCCATTGGATGAAAAACGAAAACTAACCTTTATTTTGGACTTAATTATGAATGTGGAAAAAAGGAAGATGAGGAGCTAAGAGATTACCGAGTGTCTATTCTAATGGGAAGACCTTATGAAGGACCTTGATGAAGATGCCATGTGAGGAGCATCATGAATTTTGGAGCATCTTGAATTGAACTTGTTTGAGGGCAAGTAATTTTGAGTGGGGAAGACTTCTCTTTCCTCCTTTTATGTAATAATATTGTTATATGTCAAAGATCCTTGATCCAAAGATCTTTTATCCACTCTCAAACACAAATTATATTCATACAAGTCTCCTCTTCCTCTTTTGGTCTCATTCTAGGTTGCATGCG
This sequence comes from Cryptomeria japonica, assembly GCF_030272615.1. Classification (NCBI taxonomy): domain Eukaryota; kingdom Viridiplantae; phylum Streptophyta; class Pinopsida; order Cupressales; family Cupressaceae; genus Cryptomeria; species Cryptomeria japonica. The sequence continues at coordinate 34,091 of NW_026729692.1, read as the reverse complement.
ATGAAACCATAGCCCCACACCACTGTATTACGTTTCAAAACAAATGTGATGGCTAATTTAAGTAGATTAGAGAGAGCAGAGTTAAAATAAAGACAAATAAAAATATCAAATTTGGTCATATTTTTGCACGTAATCTACTTCCATCAATTTTTCTGCAGGCAATCTGATAATTCCTATATCATTTATCCATCTTTTCAATTTTGAGGATTTTGAGAGTGATTTGCATGCCAAAGAAGTGAACGCCAATGATATGCCCCCCAGCTTCTTATCCATTTCCTGGAAAGGGGATGTCGACTCTCTAAATTGAAAGTCCCTAGGGTGCTTACCCGTTTGAGAACACCAAGGGAAAATCAAGTCAAACCTATGGTGTCACAGAAATGTCTCAACATCCCCTGTGCATAGTCACAATTTTAAACTCCTAAAAAATGCAAACCATTCACTTTCTTAGATTTCTGAAAAACCCTAACATGTAATGTGGTCCCTACTTTATCATAGTATTTTGCCATTTTTGTTTCTGTTTCAGTCATACACAGTAGGGTCATCCGGTGTTTTTAGCAGTTTATCAACAGACTGCGAAATTTGTTGTTTTCAAGCATCATCTAGAGTAGTGTTAGAAGCAGATTTTTTTGTTGTTTGTCTCTATTTCTAGTAGTCATCAACATTTTTAGTCATCATGACAGTAGCATTTTCCCTTTTCTATTTGAGTCATACATGACAGGATCGTCAACTGTTAGGAGTATTTCACTCGTTGCAATTTAATTGACCAACATTTTAGTCTTTTGTTAGATTCTTATTTCAGTTTACTCTCTATGTACATAAAATTCAATGATCTATGAAGCTTTACCTCACCTGTTAGTATCCTATGTGATTTCATCCGTAAGGCATGCTTCTTTGTATCTGAATCGAGAGAAGCATTCTCAACTATTAAAGATTCTTTAATCGGACTCTAGTGAAATCTGTTACTTTCTATGGCAATCCAAAAAAATTGTTTTGAAATTAATGAAAAGCCTTCTTCTGAAGAATGTCTTTTCCAGAATTGTCTGTTCTTTAGAGGTCAAAGAGGCTTTGCTTCAAGGCCAATAGGCATAATACTGAAGCTGACGATTTAATTTCTGAAGAAGGAATATATGAGAGAGCTAGACAAGGTATGCACTAGGTAAACTTCTGTTATGTTGATGCATGAAAATTCTGGCAACATCTTGAGCATTTGTTGGAGGTTTCAGTTTAGAAGGTTCTGTCAAAGTATGATCGAAATTTGTGTCACTACATTCTACACAGTAGGCCTACAGATAGTCACAATAACATGAGCTACAAAAGCTTACGATAGAACAGTAAGAAATTATATGGCATTCAACAGGGAAACCATCTGATCAATAATAATTTTCAATGCATAAAATAAGGTACGTATATCAAGAACAATGAGGGAAGATAGACTTAAAAATTTATATCTTGTTGTAGATGCCAATCTATAGAAAACCCTTTGAAGTAGAAAAGGACGGTTATGTGGAAAAGTAAGAGGAGTGGTCCAAAAACAACTCAGTCATGATACCAAAAACAACTCAGTCATGATGTGCCAAATACCAAAGCTTGTAACTGAGATTTTTGCCTAAGTGTTTTACCTCGCTGATGGAAGCCCATACCCTATTCCAAAGCTCTCATTATGGCATAGAAACGCGGGGCATTGGCAAAAGTTGCATTTTCTTGAAAAAAATTTCTTGTATTTGCCTTACTTGTCTGGTCATGATAACAGAAAGAAGATACAGAAATACTGTTTATCTGATTTGAAGAAAACCTTTTATGGTTAAGTAAATGCAATTGAATAGTTGAAAAGAACCTTTATATTTATAAAAATAACAATACGAATTATATTATTTGACAAGAGTATAGTAGATGAATTTAATGAGGTTTAAATGTCTTAACAATTGTCAGTTTTGTTCAAGGACTCAAATTCAAACTTTATACAAGAGTAAATGTAAAACAATTGTTTAAGATTACAATTTTTAATCACCAAGTTTTTTTTGCTTTTCATCAATGATAGCTAAAATTTTGGTAAAAAGTCTTTAATATTAAACTTAGGTAGAAATTTGCTTACATTGAGTATGATGAACTGTATTTGATTACAATGTACCGAAGCATCAAATTATAAGGCTATATTTTTAATATATAGGCTCAAATGTATGTGAATATTTATTTGCAACTGATAAGATACCCTGAACCTGTTAAAAGTGGTAGAATGTATATATTACAGTTTTTTAAAGTTTTTAGCTATGCATAAACTAGTAGCAAATGGTTGATTACTCTTCTCCATGTGGTGAGTAATGCGATCGATTTTTATATTTTGTTGTTAGTTTGGCTATGGTTTTTGATTGATCCAGGTGTGAAATATTTTGTCATCACCTTTATGCACTGGAACTGTATTTTTAATAACATAATGGGCTATTGATTTACTAGCAGTTGTTGTTTAGTTAATTATATAGGGATTGGAAAGACTGATGTGATGAGCTACCATTTAGAACCAAAATTTTGTTAGTGCCAATTTAGTTTTCGAATGTAAGTGCAATGAATGTAGTACATCTCATGATCCTTTGTTGAGTTCAAATCGATTCAAATATGAAAGGCTTACTAGTCTTAATTCTGTTATTTTTTCAGGTTTTCAAATGCAAAAGCTTGAAGCAAACAAGAGGACCACAGTTAAACTGATTCAGCAAAATGAAATTAACTGTATAGAAACTTAATGTGTACAAAAAAAATTTAAATGTAAATAAACTTTCAGAACCTTGTCTTACAATTTGGAAGCTATAGAACAACTAAGATATATGAATAATTGAATACAAGACATCAGATATTTTGCTATGCTTTATTTTACCCTATTTCTAATTGCTCATCTTCACTATCATAGTTTCAATCTAGTTCAATACAAAATGTTTCTATCTTTCATCATATTATTTGCTTTCTATCTTCCATCATCTTATTTGCAGCAGGTTTTGTTTATTTCATCAAATCGAGGTTTTGTTTATTTCATCAACTGAAGTTATTGTCTGTAGAAAATTAATTTATGCTAGAATATAGAATATAGATTAGATCTAGTAGGTTTACTACAATTTAATGTTTGTTTTGTGGCTTTCTAATAGGTTTATTACAATTTAATGTCTATATGTGTTTCTTGTTTGAAAACATTTAGCATAAATCATTTCAAATTTTCTAACTATATGGCTAATGCAAAGCAAACATATTTACGATGTGTGTAAATCAATCAGCCCATAAATTTTCCTTTCTGATTATATACACTCAATTATCCCTATTATGCTATTTCAAAGTTCAATGTTGACTTTACAATGAATTATAATACCATGCATTCATATTGCCACTGTCCTCTATTAACAAAACTATAAAATTTTCCTTTCTGATTATATGCACTCAATTTTCCCTATTATGTTATACCATTGACTTCTATTTCAAAGATCAATGTAGGCTTTACAATGAATTATAATACACATGCATTCATATCGACACTATCCTCTATTAATAGCACTATAATTTGGCTCTCCACCGTTCACAATGTATTAATGTTTATAATGATCTCTAGTGATTGTAGGTTTTGATGTTTTTGCACTTTGCACTCCTAACAACAACACCCGTCATTACCTACTGTAACCAACTGCATCTGCAACCCTAGGATTATTACAATTTTTTTTTTCAAATGGCAGGGACTTCAGCTGCGTAGCAGCTCTTGTTATATTTGGCAATATCTTGGTTTGTGGAAGATTTATTGTATTTGACTGTCGAATCTACCTGTTAACTCATGTATTATTTTTAAAATCATAGACAATTCAGAATAAATATTTCTTGGAAATTCATAAGATGTATACAAATAAGTATACATTAATTTAACTTCAATAAATAAATGTTAGGGGTTAATGTCTTTTGAATTTAGTGTTAAAACTATATAAATAAACAGGAAAACGAATGGATATATTTTGTAGTAAAGAATGAATGGATTTTGATGTTGATATTGAAATTTAGATGTGTTACAATCAAGAGGAGATCATGATAGTTTGCAATTCATCTTAGTGTTCGAAGTTGTCATATATATAGTGGAGTGTTAATATCCATCATAAAGTTTTCATTACATGACACATGGCACATGCCTATTAATAATCCAAATTTCTCTAAGTGGGATGCCTACATCCTCATGTGAGGACAAAAACTCTATGTCACCTTTCCAGTAGGATTTGCATGTGCAAATGAAATTGTCTAGTAGGCACATAAAATTAAATCAAATATTAAATAAATAAATCCAATTACCAATGTTAGGACTTGCAAAGGTTGAGGTACCTTAATCCAAACATTCTCCCACTTGTGAAATAACTTTCAAGAACACATTAATCAATGAAAGGGGTAGAGAGGCCCATGGAACTAGAAGACCATTTGAAATCCTCTATACGCACAAGTTTCACCAACGCATCTGCAACATTAATCAAACTATCATCTTTATCTAAATTTATCTTCCCATCCTCTACCATATCTCAAACAAAATGAAACTAAACATCTATGTTCTTTGCTCTAGCGTGGAAAGTTGCATTTTTTTCTAAGAAAATGACACTCTGACTATCACAATAGATAGTAATTAAACATGCATCAAGCCCAATATCTTAACACAATAGTCCTAGCCAAATGGATTCCTTACAAGCATGAGTGGCTACCATATACTCTTATTCTATCATGGACAAAGTAACTACAAATTGTTACTTACTCATCCAACTAATAGCACCATTGAACATAGTAAAAAATATAAACACTAGCGGATCTTATGTTGTCAATGTCACTTGCCCAATCTAAATCCATATATCCATAGATACTCACAAAATTCCAAGGTCCAATAGGATGACCGCAAAAACACAAGGAATACTCAAAAGAACCCCTCCAATATTTGAACACTCTTAATTGCATCACATAGTAGTCATCTAGGATTAGACATAGATTGACTCAAGACTACCACTATTTAGGCAATTTTAGTCTAATACAAACCATAGCATACAAGAGACTATAATAACTCTGACATATGATGAATTGTCCATGTCCTCCACATCAATAGGAGATTTTGGAAAATCCTCCGCTAATAACTTCATTCAAAGTTTAATAGCAACTATCATGGATCTATAAGATATCATGTTGAATTTCTCCAACACCAAATTCACACACTTACTTTGGCTTAACCAAACCTTTCTATTAGTTTTGTCTGTTTTTATATCCATTCCTAAAATGTATCTAGCTGCATTCAAATCTTTCATTTTGAATTATGCTAACAACTAAGAAGTTTCAAGTAAAAAAAAAAATATCTATTACAAAATAGTAATATATCATCTACATATAATGCAATAATGAGAATGCAACCATTATCAATTTTGAGTTTAACACAGTGATCAAATTTAGACTGTTTCAAACCATACAAATAATTTTTCAACATGCAAACTAGATTATTTTTTATCTTTATTCATGAAATTCTCTCACTATGACATATATATCGGCTCCTCCAAATCACCATGAAGGAATGATGTCTTTACATCCATTTTCTTGATTTCTCAATCATGGGTTGTAGTAAGTGATAATAAGAATTGAATGGATGTCAACTTTGTAAAGGGATACAAAATATCACCATAATCTATTCCCTCAACCTAGGAATACCCCTTTGTGATCAATTGTGATTTATGTTTCTCAACACTACCATCAAGACCACACATTTTCTTGAACACACATTTCCATCCCATAGGCTTCCATCCTTCAGACAAGAAGAGAAAATCATATGTAATATTCTTCTTCAAAGATGCCATCTCTTTGTCCATGGATTTCATCCATGAGTTTGTATCACTCATACCTATAGCCTCTCTCACAATCCTAGACTCGTCATTGTTAGAAATACAAGAAAACTAATACTGGAATCGAAAATTGAATGACAAAACCTATTTGGTTGTCACCTAATTCTCATAGACCTCCTCCAAGATTGAGGTTTAGGTTCTTCATATTATTTGGAACATTTAAAGCTACAAGAGCTCTCTTCATCATCAAATCCATTAGGAGATCATAGTTCTTCTTTATTAGGGGTTGAAGGAACCTAGACTTCCTCCTTGTTTTACTTAAGTTGTTCTTTAGCTATAGGTCAATAGCAGAAGGTTTCATCTCTCTAAAAATAACACCTCTACTATTGATAACTTGAATTCTCACTAGATCCCAAAGCTTGTGTCTGTTTACACCAACACCATAACTAATAAAGATGCACTTCACTACCTTGTTCTCTAACTTACACCTCTTTTCACTCAGAACATGAGCATAAGATTCACAACCAAATACTATTAAATATTTCATTGAAGGCTTTTTCCCTGACCACATCTCCATAGATGTTTTATCAACAAGTGTTGATGTAGGAGACCTATTTACTAAATAATAGAAAATGGCTATAGCTTTCACTCAAAAAAAATTGAGGCCAACACCACTAAGCATACTCCTAACCCTCTCTGTCAATGTCATATTCATCATCTATATAAATTGATTTTGTTGATGGGTGTATGGAGTTTTCTTATGCCTCTTAGTCCCATGGTCCTTACAAAACTTGTCAAAATATATAAATAACACTCACCACCATTGTCAATTCTCAAAGACTTAATCTTTCTATAACTCCGATTCTCGACAAGAGCCATAAACTCCATTAATCAACTAAATACTTCCTATTTTCTTTTGAGACAATAAATAAATGTCATTCTACTATATTTATCAATGAATGATACAACTACAAAGTATTAGAAATTGAAGGAACATTAACATGACCACAAAAATCAAAATGCATGAATCCAAAAATGTAGAAAATTTGTGAGAATTAAAGTAAAACTAAACATGATTTTTCTTTCCATAAATGCAATTTTTGCAAAAATCAAACTTAAGATTACAACAATCAAGCCCCTTTATGAGGCATTTATTTTTTAGGTTTTTTAGACCCTTCTCACAAATTTGACCAATTTTTAGGTGCCATAACAATGTCTTCTCCACTAGAAGTCTCATGTCAAAAGTATTGGCACCCTTAGGTACCTATAAATTATGACTATTAGATCTAGAAGTAAGATGTCTCTTCACATCTCAATTGATAGTGTCCATATGAAGAATCTATAGTCCTCTACTTTGACTCCTTAGAAGTACTAGCACATTGTACATTCATGTATCCAACTTATACAAGATGCCAATTCAAACACCCTTAGCAAGAACTATAGCCCCTGTATTCATCTTACATCCACTTGTGAGAAAATAACCTCCACACCCACATCACTAAATTTAGTTATAGAAAGTAGGTTCCATGACAAACCCAAGATATGCAAGACACCATCAATCCCATTCACTCTACCATCAAGTAATATAATATTTACACTTCCACAACCAATAATATTTAGATGATAATTTAATCACTAAGGTACACCTTCCCAACATCATATTCTTCATAATTCGTGAACCAACCCCAATATGATTTCATGTGGAATTATTTACCTAATTCTATCAAACACATCTTATAATGTATGTGTGTCCAAGGTTGCGACAAAGGTTTCACCATCATCCTAAGACAATTTGTTAGAATCAAAATTGAAGGGTTTCTTTTTCTTCTTCTTTTTCTCCTCCTTGCATTCTTTAGATAAGTGATCTATTTGTAGAAATATCAAAACCTTTCCTTGGACTTTATAGGAAACTTACATCTCTCACGAGATTTGGATCTACCTCTTTCATCTTTCTTGTCCTTTATCTTTCCTTTATCTTTCAACCTTCACATCTCAATTGATAGTGTGGATGAAGAATCTATAGTCCTCTACTTTGACTCCTTATAAGTACTAGCACATTGTACATTCATGTATCCAACTTATACAAGATGCCAATTCAAAGACCCTTAGCAAGAACCATAGCCTCTCTATTCATCTTACATCTACTTGTGAGAAAATAACCTGCACACCCACATCACTAAATTTAGTTATATAAAGTAGGTTCCCTGACAAACCCAAGATATGCAAGACATAATCAATCCCATTCACTCTACCATCAAGGAATATAATATTTACAACCAATAATGTTTAGATGATAATAATCACTAAGGTACACCTTCCCAACATCATATTCTCCATAATTCGTGAACCAACCTGAATATAATTTCATGTCAAATGATGCACCTAAATCTATCAACCACACATCTTCTAATACATATGTTTCCAAGGTTGCGACAAAGGCTTCACTAGCATCCTAAGACGATTTGATAGAATAAAAATTGAAGGGGTTTATTTTCTTCTTTTTTTTCTCCTCCTTGCATTCTTTAGATAAGTGATTTGTAGAAATATCAAAGCTTTTCCTTGGACTTTAAAGGAGACTTACATCTCTCACGAGATTTGGATCTACCTCTTTAATATTTCTTGTCCTTTTTCTTTCCTTTATCTTTCAATCTTCCATCAATTATAAGAGCATCCTTAGCTGACTAAGAAGTTTCCTCTACATGTCTTTATATAGTAATTATTCTACCACCTCATCCATCTTTACATTGTTGTTGTACTATCAATATCTATAAAAAGTTGGTCACACGAATCTGGAAAACAACACAAGAGAAAAATGCAATGATCTGCCTCATCAATCTTGATATTAGCAAGTCTCATCTAAGAAACTATCATTTTGAATGTGCTAAGATGATTGGTAATTGATCCTCCATATTTCATCTTCGAAGAATGCATTTTCTTTTTCAAGAATAACTTTCTTACCGAGGATTTCATTTGATAAACATCTCCAAGCTTCTTCCAAAGATATTTTACACCTTTTTCTTCATGGACATTTAATAGAACAAATTCTGCTAAATAAAGCATTATGAGGCCCTAATCTTTTTGATCAGTTACATAAAAAATGTATTGGTCCATAGTAACTAGTTTTTTTTTTTGGAAACTATAACTCATAGATCTGAATCTATTATCATATCCTCAATTTTTAACTTCCATAGTTCAAATTTAGTTTCGTTAGAGTTCTCCATCCTAATTTTTCTGAATTTTCTTGCCATCATTTCCTGCAACAATATTTTGAAAGTTCTCTACCAAATATCCAACTCAAACATAGAATAGTATTAAAAACCTACTACCCAACAGTGGGACCAAAATTGTCTAGGCTCTAATGCCATCTAAAAGGAAGCAAATATATAGGAAATTCTTCCTAACACTAATCTAGTGGGAGAGATTATGCAAATTTTCTTTTAAAAAAATTAACTATTGCAAAAAGAGAAACATATTCCAATAGAGATAATTAGCTTGCAAATAGTATATGCCACAATGAACACACAATATAAATGGAGAAAAATGTCTCAAGAAAAAAAATATACACTCCAAAAGAATAGTACTTTGTATTTTCAAAACACTTGGTAGTTACAATACAATATCAACACTAGGCATCTTCAACAAAAGTATTAAATCATCAACCCATAATCTAGATTTTTTTCTAGTAGCATAACACTTCACCTACAAATCATAACATACATAATTCTATAGAAGACAACCTTATATACCATAGAGGTATCTTCTAGTTGAAGATAGAAGATGGGGTCATCCAAATATACTTGATACATTTTCCAACCACATGTAAACATACAAATGACACATGTACATAATCTTTTGACTCCTCATTCAAATCTCCAAAATTGGGTGCCTCAAACTTTCTATATTGAGCTATGAAAAATTATCTTATACATCTTACAATTGTCATAAAAATTATCATAACTAATAGCACTTACGTCTATAAGAGAATATGTCATAACTAATTATTAATATATGATTCTCTTATAGCTTGTCATTATCCAACTTGGGTTTCAACCTTCTCAAAATAAGGGTGTACACTGACACTTGTTCATTTTATTATAGAATCTATCATATGTTTTCATAATTTGGCATGGGTATTTGTGTCATAAAATTTTTCATAGATTATATCGTAAGATTGTCTTTACATGACACATGGTACTTACCTATCAATAATCCAAGATCATCTAAGTGTGGTCCACCTACTTCCTCATGTGTAGACAAAAATTCCATGTCACCTTCCCAATAATATGACAAGTCAAAAAGCCAACCCCTACAAGATGATGAAATACCATATACAAATGAAGTGTTCTAGTAGGCTCATAAAATTAAATCAAATATTAAATAAATAAATCCAATTACCAATGTTAGGACTTACAAAGGTTAAGAAAACTTAATCACAACATCCTTGTGGATATTAATTCAAATAATTCCATGTTCATATTCCCATTACATTAAAAAACATAAAGAAAAGGCATGGCCATTTTCACATACCAAAGTAAAAGGAATCCCAATTTTGGCCTTTATATTTTCATCAAGTAACTTAATTACTAGCTTGACGATGCATTTTTTATATGGTCTTGCTTCAATCTAGTGAAAACAATAGTATCTTGTTATGATGATGAATTATGTCCTATACAAAAATGAGGATTGATTGTACCATTCAAATATGATCCCCAACTGGAAAATGGGTATCTTGTTATAATGACGAATTATGTCCTATATGAAAATTAGGATTGATTGTACCATTTAAATATGATCCCCAACTAGAAAATGGTCTTACCTCATAGACAAGTTAAAAGAGGGATTATAGGATTCTATTCTCTAGTTATTTTAGTTTGACATGTGTGACATGTCTAGGCATGCTGATGTGCATCGACAAAGATGGATTTTATGATTTGTATCATTTTCAAAACCATAAACTATAGCATACTACCCATGAAATTCTATGAGGACCTTTTGATCTTCATCATGGTTAAGTCACTTTAAGTAGATGCATTCAAATTTTATTTTTTGTAATATTCTTTATTTGATCATATATGGAATAATTTTCAACTTGAGTGCTCTCTTATGGGTAGAATTATACTAATCTAGGCATTGTTTATTCAGTAGGTAGAACATAATATCATTATAAGTTGGAGATTGTTGTTAGCACAAGCTTGTATGGCTTTCATTGATATCAAACCTAGCTATCTAGATGGATATTAGTTTGAATATGCTTTGTCAAACCTTGGTTATCTAGATGGATGTTGGTTTGGATACTCTTTTAGTGTTGGTTGTGTCATCTTGTATTCAAGGTTGTCTAGAATGCTTTTGGTGCCCTCCGGATATGTTGTTAATTGCATTGCAGTTTATTAGATCATGTTATTTTGGTCCAGATATGTGTTGGAATATGTGTTAAGAGGTTTATTTGGGTCTCACCTTGGTTTGTGGATATCCACATAGAGTATTTTGCATTGGAACTAGTTATGTGGTTGACTAGTTAAATATGTCTACACATTATGCTTTATAACATCATTTGGAGTATGTGTTAGCATGTGCAGATTGTTGGATTATTCATGGAATGATGTATTATGATATGTTTTGCTTCCCTCTTTCTCCTGGACTAGACCAATCTAAGTATTTTAGGTCTAGGTGGCTTATTTTGTGTAATATTGCTTGTTCTATTTTGGCCAACCCTTAATTCTAGAATTTTAATGTTGTATCTTATATTTAAGATGTGCACATAGCATCGTAAATTGTCACCAGGCCAATTTACACCTCATGTTTATGCCCCTACTTTAGTGTGTATCCCCCTCATTTCCTATTTGGGTCCATTCAATTCCTTAACTCTAACTTTTATGCCTTAAACACCTACCAAATGATGCTCTAGAGGTGTGTCCTCCTCCTTGGGCCTTAATTTTAGCCCTTGATTTAGGAGGACCAAGGCACCACTAGTGCCCTAGTCTTGGATCAAACCACACAGTACCCTGGTACCCATCTTTGGGGCCCATTTTTCAAGGAGGAAGTGTGACTCATCTCTCCGATGTGAAATGAAGTTGGTGGCTCAATATGACTATTGGAGGTTGGCCTGATTGGTAAATTGACCTAGATCCTCATATACAAAGGCATTTTATAAACATAATTTCATACCTCAATATTCTAAGTCTTCACATTCAAGCAATCAAGCATTCAAGCATTGAAGTGTTCATCATAATGCATTTTTAGAGGTCTTCAAGGCTACATATTCTTCATTTAATCATTGTGGAGAAAGTCACATCATTCTTATGAAAGCTTGTGTGTGTGATTAGGGTTTTGTCCTTCTCATGACATTTCATACAATATATGTGATTACATTCAAGAAGAAAATCATCATTATAAGTTATTGCAAATCTAAGATATGTCCTTCCATTATTTATTTCATTATTTGCAACATTTCATTCAAAGTCAATTCCTAAACCGAGGTTTGACTCAGGCAAACCCCAATTCCCAATCTATTTCCCCTTCTTTCTATGTGCAGGAAGTAGGTACGAAGCTATGATATTCAAGATAAGACTTATTTACAGAGATGAATTGATCCCCCATTGGAGTGCGAAAAGTTGGGAGGACCAGAGTGACCATCACACCAACCCCGATAAATCAGGAGCTCCTTCTGGGAACATGTTTGAATCCTCCTAAAATCCTTAGATACAAGTTCGTGGCCTGATCTAATGATTGTAGCTCAATTTTTGCACATTTTTACATCAATGTTACCCCATTTACCCTTCATTTCAGTATCTTCAATAAATCAATTCAACTCAAGGGAAAGAAGAGGGATCATTCAACACCCCTGAATCTGATAAACATCTAGACCTCTTAGGTTTAGATCTATCTAATTCCTATATTTCCCTGGTGTAATGGTCTCCGAGTAAAAATTAGAATTTTTCATACATCTAATGGTGGAAACCCTAATTTTTCACCATTGTAGTGCAGATGGATGAAATAAGTATGGATGAGAAGTGAATTTTGTGAGAAGATTATGTGAATGATTTGAAAACCTTATATTAGTCTTGAAGTTTTGAACTAATTTAGCCTCCCCTCTTAGTTTTGTTGGGTGTTCAACATTATATTAGTCTTTTTTTGTTATCCCACTTATTGTGTACTTTTAAAAATCAATCTATACATACAATAGTATCAATGTTTGTGATAATCCTTGCCCTTGACTAGTTTTGTAGGGAAAATTTCAATATTGTATCCTTGTAGTATAACCATTTATTTTTCTTCACACTCATTGAGTTCACTTTGCATCATTAAATATTACCTATAGCATTAGCTAGGAAAGAAGATACTTTGGTTCCAATAATATAATGTCTACTTTTTTATATCTTAGACAAATTAAATAATGCTTCTGCACATAAAGACATCTACTTCAACATTTTTGAATAGAGAACACATAAATTTGATAGGCTTTTTATAATTAATATATTCTCTCTATGTGAATATGGCTACATAGGAATTCTTAGATGTCAAGGAGTAAATGTAAACTGGTCTATGCAATCAAGAAAAATCAAAATTAGAGCCTTTATGATGAATCTTTTGATTTCCTTAAAGGACTACTTTTTTTGGTTTTCCATGTTATTTTATTATGTCCTTCATTAGAATATCATATAGTGATTTCACAATTTATATGAAACTAGCAATAATTTCCTGACAAAATTTATCTTTTTAAAGAAACATTTCAACTCCTTTTTGCTAGAACCCATGCCCAGCTATTGTATGACCTAGTATTTTGCCTAATCATATTACTCCAAAAAAATAACTTGTTTGGGTTGAATGATATTTAATTATCCTTACATTGTTGTAGTATATTTTGTAGATTAACCATATGGTCAAGCCTAGTTTTGTAGAAGAATATTAAATAATCCATATCAATAATTATGCATTTACTAGTTAAATTTTAAAATTACATTTTCATAACTTTCTGCAAGGTTAATCCTAAGTCAACAAATCTAAATGAAAATATACTATATGCAAAAGGTATCCATTTGGTTGTAGTTTGTGTAGTTCCTGTCCCTAGTTCATCTTTCTTTATGTGCATCGATAGACTATATGGATATAGCTTAGACTATTTTATGATTCTTTTGATAGATGTTTATGGATTTATCTATGACTTGGATGTTTTATAATTGATGATAGACATGTATCATATTTGCAGTTGACATTATGGTTTCATATGGATCATGATATTCATGGACTATTATGATGGATGGACTTACATTGATGATCTATATACACTTATTATATATGCGAGGTTCATAATTGCTTATAATGATATGATGGTATCTTACTATATGCTAACCTTACCATGCAAATATATTGGATATGATGTTTGCAATAGTGTTTGGTTGTCATGATTGCCTTCTACTATGGTTGTGTTAGGGATGATGTCACACCACTCATTTATGAGTATGCTATGATGTTGTGACTCCCTTTCACTTGTCTAATTATTTCATGTTATATGCTCTACACATATGTTTTTGTGTGTACTTTGGTGGTGACACGTTTGTAGCTACTAGACATTTACTTCACTTGGCTTCACAGGTCTGAGCGTGTCTTTATCCCAATGGCAAGTTGATCAGAGGTGACATAAAATCTCATTCTACACTCTAGGTTTAGCTAGTATCCTATCAGTATTAGTCATGCTTAGATTTGTCTTGTGGTGGTATGTGGTATCTTAGTTGTAGCGTCCACCCTTGATCTAACTTATTTTGACTAGAGTTGACTTTTATATTATGCTTGATAGACTTATCTAAACATTATTTGATGATTTGGATGATGATTACTCATGTGCTTCATTTACTTATCATTGATGTTAGACACTATTGGACATATGCTATTTTGATGATCTATATGGATGTTGGTACTATCATGATTGATCATGTGATTTGATGATATATGTACTCGATGGATTTTATATGCTCACTATGTGATAGATTATCAATAGATTTGATTTATCATGGTTTCAATGATGATTATGATTACGCTAACCCTAATTCATGATTACATTTGATGAGATGTTTATGAGATGTGTTTGACTATTGTTTGGTTGTCTTTGTGATAGAGATGATTCCACATCACTCATAGCGAGCGAGATGTGTCATTGCGAGTCTCTGTCACTTTCTTGTTTTATATATGTATATGTATATGTGGTATTGTCATTTTGTGGTTGTAGGACTTTGTAGGTACCAGACATCGACTCCACCTAGCTTCATAGGTCTGAGTGTGTCTTTAGCTCCAATGGCTTATGTGGTTAGGAGATGACATGAGTTCCCTTCACATAATCTAGGTCCAAGTTGTTCACCGTGAGTAGTCAGCGTCTTGGCATAATTCGCCATGTCAGTTAGTAAGATTGGTCTTCTTGTTATTGTGAGTTCGATTTATGTCAGTTGATTTACTTGATTATGTTAGAGTAATTATGTGGATCTTGATATGTGGTTTTATATTTAATAATGTTTATTTTAATGTATTTAATATATCAATTTTAAAAATTTAATTATTTGGCATTTATATTTATTTCATAGTTAACGTTTATTGATTTTATGATTATTTTACATTTGGTAAGCTTTATTGTTGTTTAATATTTATTTTATATTTGTGATTTAATCTTTAATGGTATTTGATTATTTAATTATTTATTTGATTTTCTATGTTTTAGTATTTATTTGATATCTTATATTTATTTGGTTCTCTATTTTATTTTATTAGCTTTTGGTTTATTTAATTTTAATCCCCATTTGGATTATTTATTTATAGCTTATGTTTATTTAATAGTTTGACTTTTATTTCCTAAGTGGGGTGTATGAACACATTAAATTAAAACAATAATAAAACATTCCCACTTTGTTGGATAAGTATATTTTATATTTACTATACCTACCTTTTACTCTCATTGGCTAAATTGAAAATGAGTGAATAAATTATAATATATGGTGGGTTGGTAAAATATATTCTATAATAGAATATTTTGATTGGCCGAGATTGAGGCTAGGGTTTTTGTTTATTGGTGCTTTTTATTTTCATTCCTGTCATGGTTTTTGGGTTGGCTATTCACTAGAAATTTTTTCAGCAAGCATTCTTCCCTGGTTTTGGATTTCTTTTACTCTTGTTGTTGGGAACAATTTTTTAATTGTCTGGAAATGCCATTTCACGCTTTGTCAGATTTCTATATGAGCTTGGGTTGTTGAATCTCTTGTTTTGTATGGGAGTTTGAATGGATATTTTTCCCCTTGTGAGTCTTTCAGTCTGAGAAAGTTTGGATTTGGTTTCATTGGTTTTTCTGTGAGTTTGAAGTGGTTTTGTATGCCTATTAACGTGAAGAAATTTTTGTTGAATCTTGATTTATAGTTTGAATTTATTTACCTTCTTTACACCTATGTATTCCTTATTTTTGGGCATCTCTATTCATGTGTTTTTCGAGCCCCTTTGTTTAAGTTTGGAATTTATTTTCCTATTAACATGAAGAAATTTTTGTTGAATCTTGATTTATAGTTTGAATTTATTTACCTTCTTTACACCTATGTATTCCTTGTTTCTGGGCATCTCTATTCATGTGTTTTTCGAGCCCCTTTGTTTAAGTTTGGAATTTATTTTTCTATCGTAAGTCTTCTGAGTTTTCCATGTGAAATATGTAAATGCATTGTTTTAGTGAATGCATTGTTTAAATATGTAAAAATGCTATTATGTATTATGTTTGTGTTGTTCTGCATAGCATAAGCGTTGTCTCAGAGGGCGTAAGCACGAATCTGGGAATGCATGAGCTGTCTTAGAAGATGTATGCGCGATTCTGGAAATTTTTGTGCTATCCTACAAGATGAAAGCGGTGTTCTATTGGACAGAAGCGTTGTTCTATGGGATAAACATGATAAATTGTTTTTGTTCTATGTTTTCTTAGTTTTGGTCATTTTTGAGGTATTGTCCCAAGTTGATTTTTGTACCAGAGGCTTTATTTGATTTCTGCTAATATTTTCCTGTTTTGGGTTTGATTAGTTTTGATTAGTTTTGATGGTTTAAGTATATTTACCTCTCTATGCCATTGTGGAAATTTTACACTCTCTTCCATGTTGATAAGCCATGGATGTTTGAGATGAATATTATATTGTTTTGGACCAGCAAGTGAGTAGGCCTTGCTATGATGTTATCATTTATTATCTTTGATGTTGTTGTAGCCTTGCATATGTTGTGAGAGTATGTGTGGATGTTATTGGTTGCATTGAGTGTTATTTTCATATGTTTATTATGGTTAGAGCCAATTGAGATTTATTGTTGGGCCATGTCAGGGGGAGTGGACTTTCTTGTGATGATTGGGGTCATGAGAGATAGGCTTCCATGAGGTTCCTTGTAATGATGCATGAAGTTTAGACCACCAGGGCACATTGGAGTTTACCATTATTTGTAAATAAGTGATAATCTAATAATTGATGGCTTGGGTAGCTAGATTAATTAATAAGATGATAAATTGATTTGAGCCTCGTGACTTAGTCCTAGGGAGGATGTTTTAGGATAAGCATGAGAAGGGCATGAAGATGGTAAGGTAATCTCTTTTAGTCTCTCATAGGTTGAAATGGCTCCACATGTCCATCGGGCTAGTGTCTTATGTTATTATGTTTTGAGGATGGCATGTGATGACACTCCACTCCTACATGTGTTGTCCTTTATGATTTATAATTATGCTTATTGGATGCATTTATGTCTTGATGACTTTTACACCTCTGGGAGTTCATTCTTGTTGTATTATGTGATTTATTTCTTGAGAGTCCTTGTGTGGTTAGTCTCTTTGGTTAAAGTTCCAACTTAGGTTTAGAGTGTGTCTTGGGACCTTGTGTCATCTCCTAGCATGGGGGGTGGTTCCTTTGGTTCCACATGGCCAGGTAGTTTGTGTTTTTTATCCATTGGGATGTTCTCTTGGATTCTTCTTGCATGGATGTGGATTCTTCTTCATGATGGACTATGGGTGTACCTTGTAGCAGATTTATGTAATAGATAAGATGGAATGTATGTAATGTAATATTCTTGTATATAGTAGATGGATTCTTGTAGTAGAAAGAGCTATGCTCATGATATATTTAATGTACTTGTATTCGTAAGATGAATTGTAGTTGGAATAGAAATGGATTTGCATTATGGTCCAGTTGTATTATCTCATGGAATGTTTAGAGGCAAGTTAGAATGTAAAATAATCTTGAAAGAGGAAAATTTGTAGATTAATAAATGAATATGTTAGAAGGTGTTAATTAGATCTAGTGAAGATGATCAATTCATATAGATGCGTTGGTAGAGAGGAAATTATGCATATTATGAGGAATAAGTAATATTGTAGGTTGCATATCTGATGGTTAGAGAATTAAAAATGATGCATTAAAGTAAGATGAAATATACCTATCATGTGTGTAGTATGTTATTGTGGTAATGAATTAAGTAATGATGTTGAAGTACCCTAGGGAAAGGTTAATGATGTTATGTTATTTCCGCTTGCGTTAATTGATGAAATGAGCAATGATGGATGTTCATATTGGTTATTTGGTTAATGAATATAAATAGATGGAGATGTTATGTGTTGCATTAGTTGTTATTAGATGTTATTTAAATTTTTGTTATCTCCATTGCATGTTAGATGTTTAATTTCTCTAGGGTATTTTGGTGGGCATTACATTAATTGGGTTGTTATGTGTGATTATTTTATTTAGGATTTATATTTAATTATGGTTTTATATTATTCGATGGTTTAATATTTATTTGAGTGTTTGTATTATTTGATTTAATTATTTTATTAGTGAGCCTTTCTATTTATTTATTGTTGTTTTAAATTTAATTGGGAATTTTATTTATTGGGTTTATTTTATTTGTTGGTTGTTATTATTCATTTCCCATTTTACAATTTAGTTTATTTATTATTTAATTTTTTAATTTTACCTACCCTATTTTATGATTGGGTGTGAGATTTGGAAGGCTTAAATATATTATTTTATTAGTAAGCCTTTATATTTTATTTGTTGGTTGTTATTATTCATTTCCCATTTTACAATTTAGTTTATTTATTATTTAATTTTTTAATTTTACCTACCCTATTTTATGATTGGGTGTGAGATTTGGAAGGCTTAAATATATTATTTTATTATATTTTGCCCTGATATTTGCCATGGTTGGTAAGAAATATTATATTTCTGATTATTTTTTATTGGTTGGGAGTTTTGCATAGTTTTGGTTAATTTTCTATTTATTTAATTTTTTGAGATTGTCATGGGGCTGCTTGGCTGGAGAATTTACCGAATGCTTGGATTTGGCTGTTGGTTGTGCTTCATCATATTTCTCAATTCATAACTTCTATTTGTCAGGTTGGAGGAATTTCAACCTTCTTTGCATTTTAATTTGTAAAGCTTGTCTTCTTTATGCCTGTAAAGAAATTTGGCTTGCCAAATGATTGAAAAATGTTTATGGAAATTATGGTTTTTCTATAGTTTTTTAGTGCTATTCCAAAAGGTCTCCTAGTAGTGCAATGTCATGAGTTTTGTCCTTGATTTTATTGTCTCGGGACTATTGTCTCCCATTGTCATGAAGGAATGGGTTGCCCAACTTATCTCTGTATTTTGTATTTAATCCTGAGATGTTGTGATGTGCTATTTAAAGACTTTTGCTATTCTAAAGGTTTTGTGTTGTGTAGAGTTTTTGTGTATTGCCATAGTAAGGCATTTTGTGTCATGTGGGGCCTTAATGGTGATTTGTCTGTTTAAATTATTCTGCCTTGTTGATGCATTTTTGGTGTTGTATTTTGGTTTGCATCACCCGACACATAGATGATTATGTTTTGTTTCGTTTCTGTGGGCATATATGCTAAATAATTTGATATATGTGCTGAAAGAGTATAAGCGCTGCATGATATTTTGTATGCGTTAGTTTGTCCCATGTATGCATTGAAGTTATTAGTAAATGTGTTATTCTACAGCACAACAGCACTATTTTGTGGCTTAAATACATTGTAGTAACCTACTTATGCACTAACCTGGAAGGTAGATGTGCTACCTAGTTGTGTAAATGCGCTGCACAATTAGGTGTATGCATTATTTTGTTCATTGAATGTGCTAAATTGGTTTGTGTAGGCATTGTAATATCTTGTGAAAGCATTATTTCTCTCTACAAATGTGCTACTTTGCTGATTGAATCCACCAGACTGCTGCATTAGGTCTTTCTGTGTTAGTTTGGCTTTTTGAATCTTTGCATCTGGTCTTTCTGTGTTAGTTTGGCTTTTTGCTTTGGTTTTTCGTCAATCTAGAGGTCGTGTTTGATATTTTTGAATTTTGTGAGGTGTTCTGGGAATTGGTTTATTGATTGAGATTGGATATTTGCATTATATTTGTTAAGCAAGATGAATGATACCTTGTTCATTGTATTGGGCTCATTTGGATATACTTGATATTGTGGATCATATTGGATGCTATGTGCTTTCTTATTGCCTATGAGGCTATGATATTAGTATTGTTATCCATTTATTTAATGATTATCTTTTTGGTTGGAAAGCTTGGTTATTTGGGTTATGTTTTGAGATCCCTTGTTCTTGCATATGTGTATATTGTTTCTATAAGGTCTAGGAGAATGATTAGGGAGAGTGGACTTCCATGAGTCTATCAAGGTCATGAGGAATGGTTCACTAGGATTCCTTGTGATAAGAAGTCAAGGTTTAGGCCATTGGAGTAGCTCATTTGGAGTTTATTGCATAATTCAAGTGATAACCTAATAAATTAATCTTAGGTGGGATGGGTAGTAGTAATTCATCTTAGTAAGATAAGAAATGTATTGGTGGTGCCCCATCTCATGGCCTGGACTGCTAGTACAGACTCATGATTAGGTTTGGAAATATATGGTAACTAGATAAACAGATCTCCCTTATTTTCCTTAAAGGTTGAGATGGTTCCACATGTGTATCATGGAACCAAGGAACATGGAGCTCACACTCCCCTTACCTAGGATATCCTTTGTTGTTTTGTGATATAATGTGATGACACTCTTCCCTACATGTAGATCCTAGTTCCTTATGCCTTTTTCTTGTGGTGCTTCTGTGTAATGCCCCACCAAGAAACCTTGAAGAGATTAAACAAAAATAGTAGAAAAGAGTGCAAATTTTTTTTTTTTTAAAACTTAATAAGTTTACTGTACAATGAGTTAACATAAGTTTAGATTACACAACATAAGGCTTAACACCTAAAGGGTTTCCCAACTTGGTTAACTAGGTTACCACTAACATATCTTAACATTAATTAAACCAATTAAGTAATTAAACTTAATAACATCATTACACTAAATCAATGGTTAATTTATTCAATAGAATAAAATATCGATAACATGTTTTAGTTCATTTATTAGAAATCTAACCATTTCATTATATCCAATCTTCAAATAAAACATATGCATTGCAATAAATTTCCATACATACATTTCTTGCATCAAAGATAATAATTACATTGCATTTAACTAAATCAGATAAGGTTACATTACAATTTACATTTTGTCATGAAGGCATACACTATAATAAATACAACTGACCATGAAAGGCCCAAAATATAAAAAGAATGATCCATAATAAATGGGATCCGACTGGATAACAAAATGCTCAAATCCAAGTGCAACTGGAATACCTGTGAAGCCAACTCTATAGAATGGAATGAACACACACCCGATGGAAAGTGACATTTCCACTCGAGCATGTGGCTCCAAAAAGAACCACCCCACTGTGCTAGGAGATAGGAATACGAACCACTGTCAACCTATAGGTATGCACACACACATGGTCTAACTCATAATATCGGAATGAATCACAAGAAGTAAACTTGCAGAACATGACTCTACATCAAAACAAGAGAAATCAACAAGACTATACACTAGTGACCATAAGGAAAGAGTGTTATCACATAGCTTGGTATGGTTATCCTAGCAGGCCTCCATAGGTCTTGGCCCCCATCGTGGGTTATCCTAGTAACCTCTACTGAAGCCCCATCCCCATCCAAGTCTCATGTGGACCCAAATAATCCTTTTGTGAGGACAAGGTTGTTGGTTTTCCATTCTAGGCCTTCTTGCTATATCTTGAGTCTGTACAAGCACTCAACCATGAGCGAGGCATTATAATCTTATTTAGTGTTTCATCTACCAAGCCCCCTAAATATTTTTAAGTTATCACTTACTTAAGGAAACTTTTGATGGGTTACCCTACATCCACTTTGGGCACGACCCCCAATTGAAAGCCACTCTCCCATATGAAACTTAAAAAAAATAACACAAACTCCCAAAATAAAGGTATACACATGAAATAGTACACGGAGTTCAATACAATAGAAAACCACTTGGCCAAAATCAACCCTCACACAAGGTTAACCAACTGAGAAATCCCTAAATAGAAATCTAGGAAGATATCTAAGAAGAGCCCAACCTGTAATCTGGAAGATTTCTTCAACAAAGATGCACAAATTTCTTCAAAAACTTCTCCTCCCCAAACCCATGAAAGAGTTCGGTTTTTATAAAAAAATTTAACCTAAAATTATTTTAGGTTGAAATAATTTCTCACCAATGAAATCTTTTCCATAAGGTTTTAATGCAAAAAGCTTTTCTCCCTAATAATTGATTTTCTTCCTTTATTTAAAAACTCCAATTTACATTTTTAAAGTCAATCAAGAAAGAAAATATTTTAGTTTCTAAATTTCAATAAACTTTTCCCACAAAATAAAAAACCTATTTCATTTCTCATTTGAAAATAATACATTCTCAAACTTACTAATTTAATAAATGAACCAATTGATTTAATGACTAAACACATACATGAGTCATATTTAATTTAATCTCTTTTCTATACCAAGCATAAAACTCATTTAATCTAATTAAATACTTTAAGATTTAATAATCAATTTTACCCAACGCATAATACACAACTAAAACAACTCAAATAAACGAACGACTCGCATACCAAACAATAGGGAAACTGATGAACGATTGATGATGCTCACTTTGGGCGTGACTAGGGTAAAACATAGGTCTTAGGACTATCTTCTCCACTTCCATCAAATCAATAAGGTACACTCAGACCTCTGAAGCCAGGTGGAGACAATACCCCATACCTACACGATACTTGTACCTGGAATTTCTTACACCAATGAACCACACATGCATATATATACAACCATGGTAAAAACACCAGTGACAAAGAATCGTGACATTCCTTGTCTCACCGAAGTGAGTGAAAGAAAATCATCTCCTCACACCCCATACACTTACAAACATGAAAAATGTATATAAATCATCATACGTACAAAATGAATGTGTTTGTCCATGTCAGTAATCCAATAAAATCTCATTTAAACATCAATAAGGAACTATTGCATGCACAACCTACACTGCAACTCAAATTAAAGTATATTACAATATCGCATAATGTTTAAGTAAAATATCACAATATAATGTATTCACTGAAAATGTCAACTCAAGTCAAACATGAGTCTAAAAAGTCATATTAAGGAAGGTGTACTACATTCTCCTCCCCAAAATTAGGCTTACTCTTGGAAGCCTAAAACATATAAGACTAAATCTCTCTCATCTTCGTTGCATCCTCCCATGTAGTCGAGGTAACATCATTTGGGTCCCATAGGACCCTTACCTGGTCGATGGTACAACCCTTGAGAGTCAAACACTGATGCTGCAGAATGCACACAAGATCCATAGAAAGCTTCCTGCCCTCGACCTGCAATGCGTTCCAATCAAGAACATGGGTCACATCAGGATGATAAGGTCTATGAATTGAAACATGAAAAACATTGTGGATACGGGATAGGCTTGATGGCAAGGAAAGACGGTAGGCATCGTGTCCTATTCTCTCAAGGTTCTCAAAAGGGCCAAAAAAATGAGACACCAACTTAGAACCCTTTCCATACCAGATCTAACTCTTTCGCGGATGCACTCCCAAGAACACACGGTCGCCAACAAAAAATTGACAATCCACTTGGTGAGCACCGACATACTTATTCTATCTATCCTGTGCAACTACTAAATGCCCACGAGTCTACTCAACCAGCTACTCCATCTCTCAAATCATATCCAGTCCTATATGCACCCTATCCTTTAACCGATCCCAACTCAAAGGAGTAGGGAAACGATGACCATACAATGCCTCGAAGGGAGACATACCTATGGAGCTATGATATCCATTATTATAAGAAAAATCCACAAGATATAGATATTCCTCCCAGCACGACTGCTAGTCCATAACATACATGCAAAGCATGTCCTCCAAAACCTAATTCATTCACACGCTCAGTCTAACCATCAATCTCTGGGTGATAAGCTAAACTAAAGTTCAACTGGGTCCCCAAGGCATGCTGAAGTGAGGTCCACAATGCTGAAGTAAAGACAAGATCTCTATCAGAAATGATCCACCTAGGAATCCCATGCATGCTCACCACATATTCCATGAAAAATCGTGCCACCACTGCTGCTGTATAGGAAGATCAAATAGGAACAAAATGAGCAACTTTGGTCAATTTGTCCACAATGACCATGATGGCATCATGACGACGTGAAGAAACAGGCAACCCCACTATTAAATCCATGGAAATGATATCCCATTTCCAATCTGGCACCAAATTAGGCTGTAAAAGCCCTATAGGGTGTTGATGCTCCACCTTTACCCACTGACATTCTAAACACTTCGACACAAAATCAGCAATGTCATGTTTCATTCTAGCCCAATGATCTATCTATCTAAGATTTGCATGCATCTTCTTGAAACCAAGATGTGCCGAATAAGGTGCACGATGGGCCTCAGTCATGATCAAAATACGAAGTCCATCTAAAGGAGGTACATAGATCCACCCAAGACATTGAAGAAGACCATTTGCCTCAAGGTTATATCAAGAATATCTACCCTCTAATGGCCTACCCGTCTCAAGCATGGATCTAACCTCTTGATACTAGGTGTCCTGAGGAAGAATCCTAAGAATTCTCTCTCTCAAATCCACCCCAAGGGTTAATGCTGCAACCTGATGTTGCCTACAACTCAAAGAATCTACCACTACATTCTCTTTCCCTTGAATATATCAAACCTCAAAATCATACTCATAGAGGAATTCCATCCATACTCGTTGTCAATCATTCAAGTTTAGCTGCATGAAAATGTATTGCAAACTACGGTTATCACTGTGCAGCTCAAACCGATGACCCAACAGAAAATGTTGCCTTCTGACTAAAGCATGAACTACAACTGCCAACTCTAAGTCATGAACTGGATAGTTCAGTTCATGGTCCTTGACTTTGTGACTCATAGGCTACCACACAACCATCCTGCATAAGCATAGCTCCTATGCCTTCTAAAGAGGCATCTGTGCAAACCATAAAATCTCTAGGTGGATCAGTAACTACCAAAATTGGAGCACTAACATGCACTTCCTTCAAAGTAAGAAAAGATAACTCGCACTGTTCTGACCAAACAAACTTCTTCCCTTTCCTCTGAAGAGAAGTGATTGGGAGACCTATTCGGAAAAAGCTCTCAACAAAGTGGCAGTCATATCTGACCAAACCCATAAAACTTCAAAACTCAGAAACATTGGTCGTCCCTCACCAATCTACAATGGACAGGATCTTAGAAGGGTCCACGGATACACCTTCTCCTGAAACTACATGACCAAGATAGTTCACCTCTGATTAGAAGAAATCACACTTCGCCAAGTTGGCATAAAGTTGATTCCCCCTCAAGAACTGCAATACCTATCGCAAGTGGCCCTCATGCTCTTCCATAGATCTAGAATAGATCAGAATATCATCCAAGAACACAAGGACAAAACGATCAAGGTAGGTGCAAATAAATCCATTCATGAGGCTCATGAAAAATGAAGGCACATTCGTCAACCTAAATGACACCACACTAAACTCATAGTGACCATAATGAGTACGAAAAGTCGTTCTATGAATATTTGCATCATGAATGAGCAACTAATGATACCCTGATTTCAGATCAATCTTATAGAATGCCTTGGCTCCCTTTACCTGATCAAAAAGATCATCTATTCGAGGCAATGGATATCGATTCTTCATGGTTACCTTATTCAACTATTGATAATCAATGCATAACCAAATGGAACCATCCTTCTTCTTAATGAAGATAACTAGCACAACCCAAGGAGAAATACTATGACGAATGAACCCCTTGGCCAACATTTCCTCTATCTACAAATTCAACTCACTCAACTCCTGAGTGGTCATCCAATATGGTTCTCTGAAAATAAGTTCTGCTCCAGGAACTAAATCAATGCGAAAGTCAATATCTCACTTCGAAGGCATACCCAAAATATCAATAGGGAACACATCGACATACTCTTGAAGAAGAGGGTGACAATCAAGTGTAACTTCCCTATTTCTCTCCTCATCCATGTCCTCGAGAAACAACAAAAATTTGGCATCCCTCACGCATACACCACTTAAGATGCATAGCGGAGATCATAAGAAGGAAAATAGGTCTAGGAATACGAACTATTGTAACTTTCCTGCATTGATCATCTAAATAATCCACTGTCTTCTGACAACAGTCTAGATGCGCACTGTGAGATGCTAACCAATCCATCCCCAACACAACTCCATAAGACCCCAAAGGAATAACTCAAAGATCAACTGAGGTAGCAAAGGGTCCTAGGTCCAACTCACAATTGGGATTAAAGGAATCTAGGGCCACATGAAAACTAGTAGCTAGTTCTACTTGCCACTTATCCTTCTGTCTAGCAGACACGAGCCCACACCGCTCCAAAATGGAGGAAGATATAAAAGAATCAGAACCACTCGAGTCAAATAGTATTGAGATAAAAATACCACCCAACACACATGCAATCTCGATCACTGTACCTTGGTGCTCGGCTTGGTTCTCATCAATCACCACGAAAAAACTCGGTGGGATCTACTTGCATCCCCAACTGTAGGCTCCAATGTTATCGTTCTTTGACTACCAGTCTAATGAGAATGTTGTGGAGACTGAGTAGCTATGTGGCCATACTGACCATAGGAGAAACAAGCTCCTTTGCTAGGTCCTCTACCTCCAGATGGCCCACTAGACTACTAGAAACTTCCCCTACTAGGGGCCTATGAAGAACTCTGAGAGGACTATCTTGGGAAACTCTTCCTACTCCTCTACTAACTCCTATTATTTCTAGACTGAGAGTTGCCATCCTACTGGCCCTGAAACTATTTCGGCCTTGACTGAAAACTCTACTGCTGCCCACCCTTAGCAGGTGTTTGAAAACTCCTACAAGGTGCAGCAGTCTGGGATTGATTCCCTCTAGATCTAGAACCACTGTAAGGCACACTCCCAATCTATACTCTAGACTGACCACCATGAGAATGGGCAAGATTCTACTCTACTAGCCTGGTTTTCACCATGACTAACTCTACTGATGTAGGCTCAAATACTCTCACACCTCCACTAATGTGGTCATTAAGACCTCTCAAGAAGTGTTGGACCAACATAGCCTCGTCGTTTCCAATAACAACATACTATTTGAGCTCATAAAACCTATGCTCATGCTAAGCAACAGTCATTCCAAATTGGCGTAACGCATGAAACTCACCTGGCTGACTCTGTCTCCACTGATCTAAGTGAAAGCATGCTTTAAATCTCTCAAGGAAAATCTCCCAAGTCACTATGCGAATGTCTAAACCAATACTCTCCTCCTCCAACTGCCACAAAATAGAAGCAAAATTTTGAAGATGCATGATGGTACACCTCACCTTGGTGTTACTACCATACAGATGCATGGAAAGACACCTATCCAATCCAATCAACCAATTCTCTGCCTCAAGTCCGATGCCCGAACCGTTAAAGGAAGGAGAACGAGATCTCATCAGATCTCTCATATGCCCCCTAATGACTGAATCCTGGTCCACTAGAACCTCTCTCGTCCTGGGAGACCTCTCTCTCTCCCTCTCCTCAAGATCCTACTGGTAAGACTCTCGCATCTGAGCATGGCCAGGCTGCTCGATGTCAGGTCTCAGGCCAAGTCTGGCTAACACTTCTTGAAACATCTGCCTCAGCTCCTACCTTTCGGGATCCTTCTCTATAGTGCATTTCTCACTCTGATGGGCATATTGGACCTGCTATACACTCTCATGAGTGGGCTATGGTGAATGACTATGACGGCCTGAACTATGGGCTCAAGCTGTCGAATAAAAAGAAAAACCAAACCAAAACCCTAGCCTCCAAGCCAAAACACTAGCCTCAAAATCAACCAATCAAAATATTCCTTTTGGAAATATATTTTACCTACCCACGTTAGGTTATATTTTTTATTTCTCATTTCAAATTCAACCAACGAGAATAAACGGTGGGTGGGGGAAATATATGAAACACATTTATAATTATAAGTGGGATCTAAAAAGACATAATATAAGATATGTGGGGGAAGCATATGAAACACATTTATAATTATAAGTGGGATGTAAAAAGACATAATATAAGATACTTTATTACCATCAATTAACTAATAATAAGACTATACAAATAACTATAGGCTATGACTAAATAGATAAATCAAATGGGTAATTGAATAAATAATCCAAGGGTTTATAAAATAATTAAATAACCTCTAATAAATATTATTCAATCACTAAAGCCAAATACATAATAAACAATAAATAAATAAGTAAACAATAAATATTAAATAAACCATTAATCAACAATAAATAAATAATTGAACAATTAATAATCCAATAATTAAATTAAACATTAACAACTATTTAATCTTGCATCAATTAATTATTTAACAACATGGGAGGATGCAACGTGGATGATGAGGAATTTGTGAGATAGGCACGAGAGTTAGGGAAGAGTGATATCCATGTAGAAGAGCATTAGCTTGCAAGTACAAGGGCCATAGAAATGTGGTTTCCCTATAAAGGAGGACTATAAGAAGGTATAGGTGTCAAGAAAATGTGGAAGTAATGTAGATGAGGATTTTACACAAATAGGTATTAGGTACTAAGAAAGTGTATTGGCTTTGCAATGCAATAGTTGATAGGAAAGCATAGCCACCCAGGTAGTATAAGAGAGGGTATGGATCTTGAATAAGCCACAAACATATAAATATTACCTATATTTGGTGGGATAATGGGAAAGAAGGATGCAAATAATGTCAACTTATAGACTATGTGATTTCCTTTATATGTATAAGGTCACAAGTAGGAAGGGATTATGAATAGAATAGAATCATATTTGTGCACCTATGTGACAGGTTGATAGGATGAGGTGGGTTGGATGAAGTAGACGTGGAGGGAGAAGATACCCCCAAGTGTAAGGTATTTTAAGTTAGAAGATGTATGCATGATGCTTATTTCCTAGTTTTAATCATTGTACAAATCCAAGTTTTTATAAGAATAATTTTTATTGTTGGATTCTTTCTTCTATATATTTTGTTTTAATATTATTTTTTTGGCCGTGGGATAGGAAGATGCAACCACAATAGTATGTCTGATTATGGGACATCATGAATTTTTCCTAATATCATAGATTTTTTTGATATAATTATTTAAACCTTGAGAGGATCCATTTAAAGAAATTTAATTAAACTGAAAGCATAAGATCATGAGAAGATAATAAGTATGACAAGAATAAATTGTATTTATCTCAAGAATACAATAGAATGGAATTAAATTGAATTAAGATTACAAAGGATACCCCTTGGATATGTAGGCCAAGGTGAGACATAAGATAGCATAATAAAATGACAAGTGTATTAATCTTATGATATGAGATATAAAGTATCATCTACTTAAAATGGAAAAGTGGTAAGGGTACTTAAGTTGGAATTCCTCTTAAAGTGGGAATGTTCCTATGTGACCTTTTAAGTAAACTTAAGTAACATGTGTGATTAAGGTCTAATTGAAGAACCTACTAGATGCAACACCTTATTGACACCAACATATAAATTCCAACATATATATCTTAATCTTCACCATAAAAATGAATGTTTTGATATATTACTATAGAAATAATATGTGAATCTATTATTAGATGGGCTAGGAGTGGTAGTAGTTGTATTTTCCTAACAAATGTAAAAACTAGATCTAATACAAGTGGAGGAATTGAGATGATAGAATTATGACTCCAATATGGTCTTGATGGTTGTGCTTTGATCTAATTCTACCTATGCGGCCTCCCCTCTTGCCAGATGCAACTGGGGTTTCTTGCCACACCTGTGTAATGCAAATGGCCAAAGAAACAGTGACCATTGACTTTTATGTTACTTTTTTGTAAACTCTCCCGGCAACTTGGAAAAACGGCAAGCCTGGACAAAGATTTTTTTTTACGAGACCATCAAGCCCAAAAAAAAAACGTAAAACTCGCCATTTTCCATCTACTCAACGGTTCTCACCATTCCATGGTATGGCCCTTTGTTAGGATATGACATGATGCTAAAGACATTTCATATGATACCATTTTGTATGGAGATTAGTTACTGCAGTGAAAGAGTTTTTGTGGTCTTTGTAGATGATGCAGGTCGTGGTAGGGTAGACATTATTATATGATGCTTGCCTTGCAGGAAGGAATGTATTGCAGTTCATGATTTTACTATCTGTCACATTAGATAGCCCATAACACGATAAACATCAGATATTAAAAATTTGGTGTGGAGTATAGCTATCTACTACTGGTCGCTAAGATAGGGAGCACTATAATACCAGTTCTAACACTTCAGAATTCTCATATTTTAATCATTCACATTAAATGAACCTCTTTATATATAATCAGGATACTTACTTTCTACTAAATAGCTATAGTAAGAACCTAAGTGATCTTCTTTTTTAGATGCAATTAACTTGCCTACACTTATTCTAAGAACTTGAATTATTTCTTAAGGATATTTTATCATGACATTAAATAATTGCTATTTCCTGCGCTAGTTTCCTCCATCTATTCAAAAACTCTAATTATTTCCTAAGATATTTTACCATGACATTTAAAAGCAAGGTCTTCGGGACAGCATCCTCCTCCATGTCGACTGTTGGAGATAACTACAGGAGAAACCCATAACTGGGCTCTAAGATTATATTTCAAATACATTCAATTTATAGACCATTACATATTAAATGTTCTGGAAACTGTAGATTAGAGTTAGCTGCGGCAATAATGGTGGGCAGGTGAAAGAAGGCTCTAGAAGTCACTAGGTGGAGGAACTTTCTGAAAGACAGAAGTTTCTAGGAGGATAATTAATTTATCTCTAACACTAACCACCCGTCAATTAAATCTGACATTATTGAAACCATTTCATTAGAAAACCAAAATGAACTTTGCGTTCACCAATTATCTCCTCCTTTTCCAAAGCCTCAAAAAATCCGAATAAAATAGGCAGACTAGTTTCTCTATGGTTAACACTGTCTGGATTGATGTCAGTAGGGTTCTGTTCTTTATACAATGTCTTCAGTGCAGTTCTAATGGTTGTTGTTTAGTAATATCTTCAGTGCAGTTGCAATGGTGGTTGTTATTAAACATGATAGATAAAAATGATATATAAAAATTATATATTATTATATATAAAAATTATATATTATTATTACATATGAAAAATTAAATTAAAAATGATATATTTATATTTCAATTAATTATTTCACATTATAAATGAATGGTTTATAAAGATTTTGTTTCAAATC
Organism: Cryptomeria japonica; assembly: GCF_030272615.1. NCBI lineage: Eukaryota > Viridiplantae > Streptophyta > Pinopsida > Cupressales > Cupressaceae > Cryptomeria > Cryptomeria japonica. The sequence continues at coordinate 2,568 of NW_026729692.1, read as the reverse complement.
AATCAACTAACCAACTAATTTACCAGAATGCAACTTCTCAATTAATTATTTATTAAATCTAATCTTAATTCATTAAAGTTTACAATCCCTCCTCACTACAAGATATATATTACCAAAAAAAATTGAAAAACAATAATAAATCTATAGAAACATCTCCACCATATCTCCATATAGAACCTCAAACTATTCATCTGGAAGCAAATAACATATCTGCAAAACTATGAACCAGAACAAACTCAATAATCCCTAGATACCACTCACTGTGTTTGTAAATCAAGACAAACTCAATAATCTGCAAATCAAAACAACTGTGCTATGACCTATGATCCCCTTGCTTTACGCAGGGACTCAAACATGATAAAATAGTGTGGCTTCACATGCCATATATCATCTGTAAATGAGACGATTACTGGAAATGATAAATATTCTTTCCTCAATCTCCAATAAATTTAATTAATCCTATTAAAACCTAACTATCAAATGTAGTATTCACAAATTCAAAGGTTTGGTTAGATGTAAAATAAAATACAAACACAATTTATAGTCATCATTAAATGGTCAGATTCAACCAAAAATAAACCTTATATTAATGCCAAATCTTCAACACAATTGTTTCTCAAATTCCGCCAAGGATCAATTGAAGGCCAGAAAAAAACTTACTATTGATCTTCATAATAAAACACTGCTCAACAATATTGTAGTTTAAACAAAATGAACATGTCTAGCGAGAACTTCACGCAAGTACCAATTCTCATATTGAAATTAATTCCAACTTGAAGCAGGTTTGAATCTATTATAATTAATTTTTGGTAAAACCCAACATAAACTTTCAGCATCATTTTCAAGCAAACTAGCAGCAAGTTAGCAAATACCGTATATCAGTTTAGTAGGGATTAGGTCCATCTTCCACTTTGCAATCATGCAATAGCCATCCCACATTTAACTTTCAGACTAATCTATCATCCATGCCTTATCTTTCTATCATGAATTTATGCTTTTCTATTGCAGATGCTTTTCATGGGCTGGATTAAAAAGCCAGCAAACACTTCATGAAGATCACTGTTAAAATAGGCAGCCTAGTTTCCCTATGGTTAACACTGTCTGGATTGATGTCAGTAGGGTTCTGTTCTTTATATAATGTCTTCAGTGCAGTTGTAATGGTTGTTGTTTAGTAATATCTTTAGTGCAGTTGCAAAGGTAGGGTTCTATTTTTTATATAATGTCTTCAGTGCAGTTCTAATGGTTGTTGTTATTAAACATGAAAGATAAAAATTTTAAAAAATTATATTATTGTTGCATATGAAAAATACAATTAAAAATGGTATATTCATATTTCAATTAATTATTTCACATTATAAATGAATGGCTTATAAAGCTTTTGTTTCTTATCAACCAACTAACCAACTAATTTACAATTAATTTACCAGAATGCAATTTCTCAATTAATTATTTATTAAATCTAATCCTAATTCACTAAAGTTTACAATATGGCTTATAAATCTTTTATTTCTCATCAACCAACTAACCAACTAATTTAGCAGAATGCAACTTCTCAATTAATTATTTATTAAATCGAATCCTAATTCACTAAAGTTTACAATCCCTCCTCACCTCAAGGTATGTATTACAAAACAAAAATTAAATCTATAGAAGCATCTCCACCATATCTCCATATAGCACCTCAAACTATTCATCTGGAAGCAAATTTTCTAGCTAATCACCAAACCTCTTCAGAACTTCCCAATCTGCTCATGTCTAGGCAAATGTCCGGATTATCCAATAATACCTATGAACCACAAACATACCACTCTTTTTGTGAATTTAGACAAAGTCTATCATATACAGTAACATATGGCAAAACTATGAACGAAGACAAACTCAATAATCCCTAGGTACCACTCACTATGTTTGTAAATCAAGACAAACTCAATAATCTGCAAATCAAAACAGCTGTGCTATGACCTATGATCCCCTTGCTTTACGAAGGGACTCAAACATGATAAAAATAGTGTTGCTTCACATGCCATATATCATCTGTAAATGAGAAGATTAAAAATAGTGTTGCTTCACATGCCATATATCATCTGTAAATAAGAAGGAAATGATAAATATTCTTTCCTCAGTCTCCAATAAATTTAATTAATCCTATTAAAATGTAACTACCAAATGTAGCATTCGAAAATTTCAAAGATTTGATTACACAATTTATAGTCATCATTAAATTGAAATAGATGTCAGATTCAACCAAAAACAAGCCTTATACTAATGCCAAATCTTCAACACAATAGTTTCACAAACTCTGTCAAGGATCAATTAAAGGCCAGAAATTTTTTTTACTAGTGATCTTCATAATAAAACACTGTTCAACAATATTGTAGTTTAAAAGAATTGAGCATGTTCAGCGAGAACTTCAGCAAGTACTAATTTTCATATTTAAATTAATTCCAACTTGAAGCAGGTTTGAATTTACTAAAATTAATTTTTGGTGCATCTTTCAATCTTCACGATGAAAAACCCAACATAAACTTTCAGCATCATTTTCAAGCAAACTAGCAGCTAGTTAGCAAT
>NW_026729691.1:0-45035 GCF_030272615.1 Cryptomeria japonica | reverse complement strand
TCTTGACTGCTTCCAAATTTTCCACTAATTGACTCCTTAGAGCTTCAGTCAACTCATAGTCCACATTTTCTTTAATCATCTGGTATGTAGTGTGAATGGCCGCTGTCGGTATACCATTGATTCTTCTTGAATAGAAAATTATATATCCAATCACCATAGATGCAAATTTCACAATAGGATCATTAATATCGTTCATGGTCATGGCCCTTTTATCTCATCTAGATCCAGTTAGCTTCTCACCATCATTCTTAGGTATAGACCTAAGCAATTTGGTACTTCACTGGTTCAGCAAAAACCGGTTACAACATGGATTTCTTCCTTAGTGATTTTGTGAGGTCGGACCAACCACATGACCTAATCATGAATGCAGCTCAAAAAAAATCTCACCAACTCGCAATCAAAATCATCAATAAATTGATCACATGATGAAAACCTTTATCGGCTACACTTTTGAACTGTTCTTTCAATCTACCTTGTTCATTGCACAGAGATCTGTATTACTCATAAATAAATGAAACTCCCAGATATTAAAGTTTGGAGTGATAAAAGGATCTTACATCCTCTACATGAAAAACATCAATTAGTACACCAGATAGGGCACCGACAAGGTCAATTTCCTCTGATTTGTATGGATGTTGTTTGTATTCAAGTCTTGCACTCTCCATCACATCAAATAGATGCAAAGTATCCATACTACAATATGCAAAACTTTAAACAAAAGAGTAAGATTCACTGATAAATACCTCTTCTGCTTTGGTGCTAGGTTTTCCAAGCGTAAAAAACTTTCAATACTTGATCACTAAATCAAACTTCACTTCGATGGTGTCGGATGCTGGTAAATGATCTGAAATCTACTTGCACAAACTTATCTCTGCTCTACTCGCTTCGCCAAGACTTCTCAAGATGCAAAGTGACAAATTAAATTCAAAAAGTTCTATTTATTTGCATTCTAACTACTACAATAAATGCATTTACTGACAAAACCCTAAAATGCCTTAGCAAACTCTAAAGCATATTACCGGCAGCAAAAACTCAAAGATATTTACCAGTTTGATTCAAAAACACATCAAAACATCAAAATGCATCAAAATATAGAAATTTAACTTACAATACATCATCTAGGGGTTCAACTCAAGATTTGACAATAAGCTCACCCCAAGTTATAGAAACAACTTAGTTTGCTGGAGATGGATTCTTTACATTAGGTGAATAATTTGATTCCCCTGATGGGTTGACATAACTCTTCTTCTTCCAGATCTTATTCATCTCAACTCTGGTTTCTTCAATATCAACCTTCTTCTTTCCTTTCTGGTCTATAGGATGATTCACTAGTTGGTTCTTCTGTGTTCTGCACAACTTAGCAATGTGTCCCGGTTTGTTGCAATGATAGCATGACATTCCAGATGCTCTCCAAGGTCCTCAGTTGCTTCTACCTATTCTTCTTCTGTAGTTCAATGCCACATGTCCAACATTTTTGCAGACTAAATAAATCACATTGACTCTCTTTTCCATCTCATAAGGACTAGACCAGTTAACATAGGGTCTTTGCAAATTTGCAATCCTTCGGTTAGTGAAATTCCTTCTCCAGTCACCAATAGGTCTTGGGATCATGTGAGGTGCTAGATTGTTTGCTCCAAATCTACATTCAACTTCTCTATGCCCATACATGTTGTATGTAAAACAATATCCTTCAAATCTCCTAGGCACATATCTAGTATTAGGTCTATAACCAGTATTAGAATTAGATTTGCTTTTACAAACATTAGCGGTATGTCCTGGTTTAAGAGAGTTAAAGCAAAGAGGTTTGTAATCTTTCTTACTGATAGGCTTCTGAGCCCTAGGAGCGGTTTTACCTTCATGCATGTTTCTCTTGGTACCAAAAGGTTCTCCCTTCTTAGATGTATTGTATCCTAACCTAGATGTATCACCTTTCATCCTCTAAGATTTGATCTGTTCATCCAGCATAGAGAAGCTCTTGTTGAATTTATCAAGCTTCTTATTGGCCTCAACAAGTTCTTTTGTAAGATCTTCATTTATTTTCATGAAGGTCTCTCTAAGAGACATTGTCATTTTAAGATCTGACTATAATGTTTCTTTTTCTTCTTTCTCCTTATTCTAATGTTCATACAAATTTGCATTCTCCTGCTTGATCTTAAAGATTTCATGCTCTTTATCTTGGATCTGATCTTCATCCTTTCTTCTAGCTTCAAGTTCCTCACTCATCCACATTGTAAGCTCTTCAAGTTCTCTCCTTCGGTTAGTCTTTTCACCATTCAGCTTCTCCACTTCTTCAACCAATGCATCAATGTTCTCTTCATCTAAGAAGCTCCTAAAAGATATCTCCAATAGTTGTTCGGTTAGATCCTTTCTTTTAGCTATTGATGTGTTATACTTGCCTCTTAGGGTTTCTAGCTCACTCTTTGTTTTAGCAATTTCTTTAGCCATCTCTCTACAACTCATTCCTTCACCCATATTTTCCTTAGGATTAGAGATCCCTTCCAAGCAGTTAATCCTTAAGGAAGTTAAGCTTTGATACCAATTGATTAACTTACAAGGCAATGAGAGGAGGAATAAATTAGTGATAGTAAAAAGAATAGAAATCTAAATATCAATTTGAATATCAATTTCAAAAACTTAAAACTCAATAGACATATAATAAGTAATACCAAGTATGCAATCACCACACAAAGCATAAGCCACATGACACAAGAGTTTATATGTGGAAAACCCAAATAGGGAAAACTATGGTGGGAGTTAATACCCACAAGATCCACTATCTGCAGTATAGAGATCTAACCGATTAAGGTCTATAATACCCGGTTAGGGGCACACCCTATTAAAAGTGTCTAAGCTCAGTTAAGAGATATACAAAAAGGCCTACGACAACCAACCCTATTAGGAGCTACCCAAGTTACGGGGATTTGCAAACACAAGTTAATGTGTCACCTGGTAAGAGGATTTAATGATCATAACTATTAGGATCTGACTGCAACCTATTAGGAGTGACCTTGTATGGGGATTTTCTTACTGCAACTATTAGGAAGTCAACAAGAACAAATGATCTCAGTATAACACCTTTTGTGTTTGATAAGATCCAATTCAAAACATTACAACATTACAAAGACTTCATCTCTCAACTTCTCTGACCTTTGCACTATCAGAAATACTCAATTCACTCATCACATATCACACTATCAAGCTCATGTATAAATATTTTTTCATACCTCATCACACAATTAAAATTATCATAGGTCATCTTAGAACCTTATTATAATTTCCTAGGTTCAATGTATCTAGACAATCTTGCATTGTATGCTTTACTTATGTCGGGCTCCGACATAACAAATCCAATTCTATGTCATTTTACTGATCTGAGTGATTTTCATCATTACCGATTAAGTCACCATTCACTAATTTGTTATGTCAAACAAATCTAGTTCATCTAATCCGTTCAGTACGTGCAGTCACAAACCTATCTTCATCTGATAGTCTTCAATTCTGCTGTAAAATCACATTATCTAAATCTTCATGATTTTCGTGTGCCAGTTGTCGGAATGTAGCATTGTCTATCATTTACCAATTGAAGTCCTAATTATCGGTTGTGATAAAACTGTTTTTGCTTTACTTGTTAAGTCTAGCCGGTTGAATTGTAAGACTTAGATGACTTAAAGAAACATAGTTTCCATCAATGACAACATACAAAATAGTCAACATACACAAATCTAATTTCTATGACAAACATATACCCATTGCATAAAGCAAACACACATTACCGGTATAATACAAATGATCAAATGCCAACATTGTTGTTGTTGTCCTGTCATTTCCTGTTCATGTTTCTTTTGTCCTTCCTCTTCTAGGTTGGTCTTTCGTTTCCTTGCCCTTCTTTTCTCATTTTTCGTATTTCCTGTTTTCGTAGTTTAGGGATTAGAGTTAGATTTCATGTTTTCCATAAAAAATTATTTGTATCAATCCGTAGGTTGTTGGCCTTGCATCTTGGACCCCAGGATCTCGGAAGCCTGAAATATCGAAATCCTCAATAATGAACCCCGAAACCTCGAAATCCTGAAATCGTCAATAATGGACCTTGGAACCCTAGAACCTCGGAACCCTGAAATCCTCAATAATGGACCCTAGAACCCCGAATTCTCAAAATCCTCAATAATGGACCCCAAAACCCCAGAATCATGAAATCATCAATAATTAGACCTCAAAATCCTAAAATTTCAGAGTCCCTTAGGATTTCGCTAATATGATGAAGCTGATTATGTATCTTGTGTTGCATGTTATGAAATACCTACTTCTAGAGCACCATTATGGAAGTGAACGAGGAGTGGTAATTTCGTAATAGTTGAATTAGACTTATGGAACCTTCCACCTCATCCCAAAAGAAGACTAGAGAGTACAAAGGAGCTTCTTGGAGTTTTAAAATTCCAGATGGAGTATATTACTGACCCACGAACCGCTTCCATAGAATGTTTCATCAGCAACTACTAAAACTACAAGAGGAATAAAGGACAAACATGCAGTTAGAAAAAGAAAAGTGCACTTTCAAGCAATGTCACTACCACAACCACTATAGCTTCAACTGATATTGCATGTCACACTTGCTTTTCGAGCATTTTTTTTGCTTGTTACAAAATAAATGCCTTTGGAGCACCGTTACAAAAGTGAATAGTGAGTGCTAGTTTTGTAATAGTTAAGTGGAGTCCACAGGCAACGACTTGCATGTCGACTGTGACTCCCATCATTTTGTAATCCTAGTTTGTAGACATGATCACTTTCTTTTATTTTGTATCATTTTTACATGTTATGAAATACCCGCCTATAAAGGACTATCATGGAAGTGAGTGGTGAGTGCTAGTTTCGTAACAGTTAAGTGGAGTTCACAGATAGCAAGTTGCATGTCAATTGCAGCTCCCATCATTTTGTAATGCTATTTTTGAATGCTCGATTACCATTACCACCACTACAACTAGGTCTTGAACTGACGCTGTAACTCACAGTTCCTTTTTGGGTGAGATTTATGCATGTTATGAAATACCTGCTTCCAGAGCACCATTTTGGAAGTGAACCTTGAGTACCAATTTAGTAGTACTAAGATGGAGTTCAAAGGAAGAGATGCAAATGTCAGCTACAACTCCTTGCTTTTTGTAATCCTTAATTTAGGTATGATACCTTCCTAAGGTGTAGGGGAAAATTCTATAAATTATAAAATTTGGGCCATTTAGAGGGTCCGCGAATTGATGATTTGAGGTCCATTTTAGAGATTCCATTAGAGATTTTTATGCAAATTATTATAAGTTTAGATGATTTTGTGATACTCTTTGAAGTTTAATACAAGACCAACTTGTGGATTGTTTGAGCTTCTTGTGTGTTCTATATGATTGTGTTCTTCGTCATCTAGTAACTTCTATCATTTTAATCAACAACTAGTTCTTTTGGATGCTTTATTATTTTGTGAATCATATTGCACATGTAAATGGTGTATGAAGATTAAATTTATAGGGCAATTATTGGCTAGGTGATATTCATTTTCATTTGTATGTAAAGTTGTCTGACTTTATATATTTCCTAGAGTTCGTCATTTCAATGTTGATTTAGTGGTATTAATAATATTTAGGTTACAAAATTCTAACTGTGTGGATCATTCAGTTGTTATTGTATCAATTTCTTTGTTATTTCTTGGTTCCCCTGATCTATCTTTCGCTATTTATTTTTTGAGAACGTGAAAATCAGAATATACAAAAAAGGATTTTGTTTGTTTTGTTTCAACCAGCAGGCCCCTTTTCAGGTACAAGCGCATCAACGACTGAACTTCCCATCATCACTGAGACCCGACTATAGAGACCTTGGAATGGTTGGTTTCCCAAAACTTACTTCTTTTTAGGAGATGTGGTGAGTGTTCACATAAACTACGCAACTGTTGGTGAGTGTATGAAAACATCCATCAATAGTACCTATGAAAAAAATGAATGTAGTTATAACAGGTTTTTATACCACTTAGCTATAGAAATCTGCTAAAAAAAAAAAGTAAAATAAAACTAATCATCAAGTTCGTAGCTTGACTAATCAAAAGATTAACCATCAAAAAGTGTAAAAAAAAATTTCCAAAACAAGTATTAAATAATACCAATATTCATGAGAACAACTAATTAGTTCTAACAATCTACACTTTATCATCAAAGTCTCTATCTGCAACTAGAATAAGGAATTAGCATCTAACAAATGGTCAGCCAAGCACCAATGCTGGATAAAACAAATCTTTGAGCTCTTGTCTTACTGGAATGAGTGAGTCGAGATAGTTGTAACCATTGAAAGGAGACATAAACCAATCAACAGTAAATCAAAGCTTAAACTAGGTATATAGAGCATAAATGGTGTCATTAAGAACTAGAAGGGGAAATCATGAGGGGGAAATCACGAGGAAAAAGGAGGTAGGAGGTAGGAGCTTATGTTTTGTGGAATGAATTTGCACCTTACACTTTCCAAATATCTATCACAGACAGAAGAAGCAAAGAGGTATCATAGCATGTTCACCTCCGGAACAATGTGATGGTAGAAACCTAAATGAGAAAGGAGAGATTTCTCAGAAATTACATGTTAAGTTGTGTTCCACGATTCCATTGAATAGAGACACAATCTTATTGAGATTTAATCTATTCATATTATAATGTTATGTTATAATGTTATGTTATGGAGATTTCAGATCTTAGTTCACATTGGTAGGTCTATGATGTTATTTATATATATATATATATATATATATATATATATATATATATATATATCACACATAGAGTTAATGGAGTTTAGAGTATAAATTAAGAAACACGATTAGAATGTTTTTGAAAAGATTAGAAATAAACCTTAAAAATTTCAAAGCGCTATCATCTCAATTAAATGTTCATCTCTTAGATTCTTTCAATCACTAGCTAATCATTATGAGGCATTTTTTCAAACAATAAAAATATTCTCTCCTCATCATTATGAAATGAAATATATTTTATAAGAATTTAAGAGTTCATTAGAATTTGAGTTAAAGAGTCTATATAAAAGGGTAAATTTAATATCTTAATTTTTCAAGCAAAGCTCTAAGTGATGTTCATTTTGGTGTGCCTCGACATAATATATTGAAAGATAATTTGTTCCTACATAATTCTCATAAGGATGGAAGTGGAGATTATAAAAGAATATCTTCATCGATTTCTAAATGTGTCATTATTAAAGTGAGGATCCCTTGTGTAATTACGTATGGGTTAGACTTATTTTCTTTAATGATTAAATTGTTGGGTTTTTTTTCTATGTATGATCTTAATGATACTATAAAATGGGCTGCGTTATAGAGAAAATTTCAATATGGTGAAACATGATTGAAATTGATATAAATCATTCCAAGCTCAACACTGATAAGTTTAAGAAAACTACATTCACCACAACTCTTTGGGTGCAATTTATTTTCTATATATGATAGAAATTTGAATCACATTGAAAATCAATTTACATAGTCTATTTGAAAAGTTGGAATGGATAAAAATCTCAACATCTGAGATAGATTTTATATCTCTCATAACATTCGTCTCATTCCTTCTCCTTTTACTGCTTATCTACATATTGATTATTCTATTACCCCCATCTAATTTCTTACCCATCTTTTTTCCCTTTTTGTTTTCATTCTTCCCCATATACCATCTTAGCTCCCATTCAAACTTAATATCTCATATAATTAAAAATTCCTAACTATTTTGTTACTCTTGCATACCTAGGCCATAAGGGGAAAATTTGAGTTAATAGTGATGTACCACTTTCTGTTAGTCCAATGAATTCCTTTCCGTTGGAAACAAAAATTTTCTACCAATGTAAATGGAGGGAGAAAAATATCAGGGGAACTTCAAATGTTAGGAAGAGACTTACTCTTGATGTTAGAAATATTGTGACCTAAGCCTCTATTGCTTGTTCTTGCTTGTATGAACATGTGACTATATTAAACTTGACACTTATAGTAGGAAAGTTGCTAGAATAAGTGCTGAAATTCACTAGAGGGAAGGTAAGGGATGCTCAAAAACAAATTAATTAATCAAACTGTAGACATAAGGAGACAAATTATTCATTCATTAATAATATAGTCATTTTGCACATAAATATTTTTGAGACAATATTATTATTCTAGGATTTGTATGGGAAAATATTCAAAGATTAAAATCAATGAGGGAATATGTAAGAACCCTTTGATGATTTAATCAAAACTTGTACCTGTGATACAATTATATTTACTTATAGCAAGTTTCTATATCAAATCAGCATTTTTTTTATTGAGGTAAGAATTCATGAAACAATATACATCTTATTTATAGAAGAAAACTACAACAAGCTAATCAATTAAAACTAAGAAAAAGAAACATCTAAACTAAACATAAAAGTGACAACTCAACTAGTCAAAAGATTTGCCATCAAAGGAAGTAGAAAAAATATTTAAAAACAAGTATTAAATATTAGTAGACAATTACAAAAAACCTGCACATGCTTAAAAAAAATTCTCAGAACAACTAATTAGATTTAATAATCTACACTTTAAGATCAAAGTCTTTATCCATAGCTAGAATAAGAAATCGGTAGTTAACAAATGATAAGCTAGGCACCAATGTTAGAAACTACAAATCTTTGAGTTCTTGTCTTCCTTGAATTAGTGAATTAAGATAGTTGCAACTAATGAAAGAATACATAAACCAATCAACAGTAAATCAAAGATTAAACCATGTATCTAGAGCATAAACAACGTCATAAAAAACTAAAGGGGTAATCATGACGAAAAACAAGGTAGAATGTCCTTCAAGGAAAGCTTAATCTTAGCCATAAGATCTTCAAAATTTTGAAATTGAGCACAAAGATTGCAAAGAGTAATGGATAGATATGTGAAGGACTAACAATAGAGATTGCGATTAAATAGTACTAGACAAGTACAAAAAACCTACACATGCTTAAAACAAAAATAATTCATGAGAACAACTAATTAGATCTAATAATCTATAGTTTAACATCAGAGTTTGTCGCTAGAATAAGAAATTGGGAGTTAACAAATGATAAGCCAGGCACCTATTTGCTAGAAACTACAAATCTTTGAGTTCTTGTCTTCCTTGAATTAGTGAATCAAGATAGTTGTAACGGATGAAAGAAGACATAAACCAATCACTAGTAAATCAAAGATTAAACCATGTATCTAGATCATAAATAGTGTCATTAAAAACCAAGAGTGTAATCATGAGGAAAAAAAAGGTAGAAGGTCCTTCAAAGAAAGCTTAATCTTAGTCGTAAGATCTTTAAAGTTTTGAATTGAGCACAAAGATTGCGAAGAGTAATAAATAGATATGTGAAGGAGTAACAATGGAGATGGTAACTAAACAAATAGATATTCAAATTGGAACAAACCACTCTAATGATAGATCATGGAGTGTGATGGGAAACATTGATAGAAAAAAACAACAATACAATAGAATCCAAAAACAAGAAAGAACAACATTAATATATTTTCAAAACTTGATGTCATTGGTCCAAATCAGCTCTAGCTCAATAAACATAGGGGAATAGATGTTGGAGGACACAGATAAACATATGAACTCCGAAATGCATCTCATGTCTGTAGAAGAGAATGAATGTGCCCTCTTTTCCATGCTTTGATAGGTTTGAATTTTATGAAACCATGTGTCCATACATTAAACTGGGTGTGGTTACGTTACTTAACAAGGCAATTGATTTGACAATTGCAAGCAATCAGCCACACATGTTTTGCATTGTTTCATGTTCGCCTCCAAGACGATGTGATGGCAGAAAGCAAATTCAGAGAGGAGAGATTTCTGAAAAATATCCACAGCGCCATCAAAATTCTTAATGACGTAGGGCGGCTATATAAAAGTTATATCACTCATTCTTTCTTAATAGTTAGCAGATTTTGACAATTCTCAGTTTGTTAATAATTTTGATATCGACTTTTATCTATTTAGGGGAGAGGGATCGGTAGTTGTACGGAGTTCAATAATCGTTATAGCAAGTGTGCATATAATATCCAGTCTTGCCACATATTTATACTATATAATGTAAATAAATAATTCACATGTAAATAAAAAAAATGCCAAATGTTGATCAAAATGGACCAATAGTTGAACATAAAAGAACATATAAATGTTATATAAAAAAAACATAAATACATTAATTAACAAGTGAAATAGATCATTTTTTGTTTCAAATAAAATATCATAGCTATCCATTATAAGCATGCCATTTATAAAATAAGATACTCACTTAAACAAATACTGTTATCATAGTGTAAAAATATTATTCTTATGTGTACAACTATTGGGGTAGCAATGTATATGCATTGGAGTATTTCATATTAGTAATTTGTTTTATCACAAATATAAAAGGTGAACACAATAAATACCTTGTTTTTCTCCATTAAAAGCAAGGGATTTTCCAAAGATTTAAGTGTTGTCCAAGGGGTTTAGCTTAGTTGGTTAAAGCATTGAGTTCTCAATGTGGGGACCCAAGTTCAATTCCCATGAGGGAACTTAGAATTCTAAGTTGTGACTCTTGGTCTTCCTTTCAAATCTTAGTTGTAGATAGTTAAGTGTCCATATTACACTTCTAAAAAAACGGAGGTCTTACGATATTCCATGTGAAGGCCCTCCCCCCTAGAAGGCTACGTGTAAAGAATGTACACTTCACCTTAGTGATATATTGTGTGTACAGTTTTAGCAATACTTTTTACTAATATATTGTGTGTATATTTTTAGCAAAATTTATTATAATATATTGCCTTAAACTTTTAGCAATATGTTTGTATGGTCTATTCATATTGATTATATTGTATTTTAATAATAGTGAAATAAAATTATAGAATTCAAGAAAAGTCAAATACAATAGAAAAACAAATCTGATGAAATGGTAATAACAGTAGCCTTTAATGTATTTTTATAATAGTGAAATATAAAACTATAGAATTCAAGAAAAGTCAAATATAATAGAAAAACAAACCTGATGAAATGGTATTAATAATAGTATACTACCATAAAATATTCTAGAATATTCTTTTTTTAGAATGACATACTATTACTCTAAACTAATTTTAAAAATAAAAAATTAAGACTTTCAACTCCAACATACTATTATTCTGAAATGAATTGAAAACCAATTTTAATCAAAACAAGAGACTAGAATTCATACTTACAATGTGAAATGGTAAATTGCTTTTTTCACAACTCCTTTCAACTTATTAACGAGGTTGAAGATTTAAAGAAGAAAAGCCTTAGTAAAAAAATTAATGTTGTATTTTAAAATACTTTTATTTTTATGAGTTTGCACATATACAACTTGGTACAATTTTCTTATATGATAATTAGGGAAAAAAAATTTAATATTGATAAAAAGAAAAACAATAAGAACCCATCATATTAGCCATAATATTTGTGTTGAATGGATTTTTTAGAACAATAAAAGCTCCCTCTAGAATGAACATTATGGTTATGACCATATCAACATTCACATGGAGATAAGACAGCCCTACTAACAAGAGATGGCACATTAGGAATAGTACATGTAGCTTTAGTCAATTATACATTATGAATCTACAAATGAAAAACTCTAAAGCCAATTTATCCACCTAAACTTGAATTTGTAACATAATATTAGCATTGAGACAATTGGTAAACTATACTTTCATAATATAAATATGAAGTGGACAATTCTCATTAGCTCAATTACTTCATGTAATTAGTCATTATATTTAAAATTAAATATTAAAAATTAAACATATAAATAAATTTACAATATAATTGAACTAATATCAACCATATAAACATAGACAATAAGATTAGACATAGATTAATTATAATTATAAAAGTAATTCATTATATTGAAAAAAACTTCTTCCCAATATGTCTTTTTACCATTATAAGATATATTTAAAAGAAAAACTGCAAATTTATCATTGGTGTTTCCCCTGTTTTGTTCCACAAATATTAACTTCCGATTCCTTTTTCAGGATTGTGTTTATCGATGTTTGGAATGTGTTGGTTGTAGGTTTTCTGCCCCTTTTGTTAGGGTTTCTGATGCCTCTTCTGTCAGGTTTGCCCAGTTGTTTGTATTGTATTAGGGGTAGGCTGCCAACTTGGACTCCTGCTCAGCAATCCGCTTCTGCAGTTGATGGATCTCTCTAGTACACCCATAAACAGGGTCCTCCATTCTGGCAGTCGCTTCATACACCAAACTCTTCACTACATCTGCTCTTTGCTCAGCTTTAACATCCTATTACAATACCACATCAAAACCATGAATTTCATTTAACACTGTTTTCCCACTAGTAAGTAAAGCATTTTCCCACTAGTAAGTAAAGCATCTGACCAAACACAGATCAATGAGAAGGAAATTTCTGTCTAGCTGACTCAAACAAAACCAGCATATACTTAAAGAAACAGAGACCACAATTTTCTGTTCATTTATTTAGCCTACATAGAAAGAATTTGACTCAAACAACTGCAAGTACTGATTGAAGTATGTCCAGTAAATTTCTTAATAGGATCTGGGTGAGAACTTTAACATAAGAAACTCTAGCCAACAAAACCAGCCCCCCCACCTAACATAACAAAACAAAACTCTTGCCAACAGAATTACACCCCAGTTCAGTATGAGAAAACATTAAATACACCCAGAGACATTAAACTTCCACAGTTTATATTTCACAGTTCATAATGAATATTATGCTAAGCTTCTAGATTCAACTGTGTATATTTTGTTTGCATCAACATTTCAGATCATATTTCATAATTTATGACTTGTGATCCGAAACATTGATGCAAACAAAACACAATTGAATCCAGAAACCTAGCCTAATATTTAATACATTCTTAAAAACAATTTAAAATCTCTACTATTTCTGGTATTAGAGAGTCAGACTTAAGGCCGAAGAACGCAAATTTAGAAATTGGGTACAGTTACGTTACTTTAAGCATTTTCAGGACATTGTTGAATCCGTACACTTTCTGTACGAGAGCAAACTTTTGAAGGTCATCGGAAGGAAAATGAGGAGCCAGCAAACATTCATCCGAACATTTTTTGCGCTGTGATCGACAAGCTGCACACGCTGAAGGTGCCATCTTCCCCTTTGCAATGCCCTGCACTTTGTTGCTAATATTTATAGAAAATGTCTTGGATTTTCAAGGATGAGTGTGGATAAATTTGAAAGAGATATATTGACATTATTTGGGACAGTGGTGGCTGCTTCCAACAGTAAACGACAAAACATGTACATCAGATTTCAGAGTTTAAGGTCCTACCAATGGCGTACAGTATTTTCTTTAGATGGAAATGAGTAAATTTCTCCATCACCAATCTAATTTTAATGTTAGATGTGGTAGTGACTTTACCATTCAAAATATCTTGGATTTTCAAGGATGAGTTGTGGAAAAATTTGAAAGAGATATATTGACATTACTTAGGACAGTGGTGGCTGCTTCCAACAGTAAACGACAAAACATGTACATCAGATTTCAGAGTTTAAGGTCCTACCAATGGCATACAGTATTTTCTTTAGATGGAAATGAGTAAACTTCTCCATCACCAATCTAATTTTAAAGAGATATATTGACATTACTTGAGACAGTGGTGGCTGCTTCCAACAGTAAACGACAAAACATGTACATCAGATTTCAGAGTTTAAGGTCTTACCAATGGCGTACAGTATTTTCTTTAGATGGAAATGAGTAAATTTCTCCACCACCAATCTAATTTTAATGTTAGATGTGGTAGTGACTTTACCGTTCAAAATGTCTTGGATTTTCAAGGATGAGTTGTGGATAAATTTGAAAGAGATATATTGACATTACTTGGGACAGTGGTGGCTGCTTCCAACAGTAAACGACAAAACATGTACATCAGATTTTAGAGTTTAAGGTCCTACCAATGGCGTACAGTATTTTCTTTAGATGGAAATGAGTAAATTTCTCCATCACCAATCTAATTTTAATGTTAGATGTGGTAGTGACTTTACCATTCAAAATGTCTTGGATTTTCAAGGATGAGTTGTGGATAAATGTATTCTAAAGGTAATCTTTAGTTTCATATATTGTTTTATTAATTTGTTTAGAATACTGATTTTTTAAATAGAAAAGTTAAATAATTTTTCTAAAATTGACATAAAGAATGATCATTTATTTGAGATTTATTTGAGATA
The DNA here is from genome assembly GCF_030272615.1 of Cryptomeria japonica. Taxonomy (NCBI): domain Eukaryota; kingdom Viridiplantae; phylum Streptophyta; class Pinopsida; order Cupressales; family Cupressaceae; genus Cryptomeria; species Cryptomeria japonica. Next base: position 30,814 of record NW_026729691.1, on the reverse strand, counting down.
TGTTGATTGGTTTGTATTAATTTTGTTTTTCATAATTCTATGTCTCTTAGCTTTCTAGTATTTTGATGATAGATCAGAAAGTGTAATCCTAAAAGTTGATGCAAAAAAACTAATACACAGTCTAATCCAAAAATCTTGAAACACATTACCGATGGATTGTAAAAATCTGATATTATTATATGTTTTAAAATTTTCGTTAAGTAAAAAAAAGTAAAAAGATAAATCAAATGTTATATAATAAAAATAAATCAGATTTAATGTGTGCATAAGAGCTCAAAAAGGAACAGATTTCAAGAGTGTCATAGAAATGGAGGGATAGGATTAAGAAGTCAAAGGATAACTGGTCGGCTAGGATTAGTAGGTAGGTATAAAACATAGGAAAATATTAGAGAGGTTGTTAGAGGTAAATTAAGAGATGAATGAAAAGTGTCATGGAGATAAAAAACCAATGAATTAATTAAATAAATAAATATTCATTTAATCAATAGAAGAGGTGGTGCCAATTAAATAAATAAAAAATTATTTAATTTAGGGAAAGGATAATTTAAATAAATGAAAAAATATATTTAATTAAGCTAGGACAATTTTAGGTGTCTACAATATGTATTTACGTGTATATAAATATAAATGTGTGTGTGTGTGTGTGATACACACACGCATGCACACACACACACATACATATACATAATATACATAGACATATATATGTATGTGTGTGTGTGGGTGGGTGTGATACACACACATAGTCAATACACCATATTTTACTAGGCCTTTAAGAGTTCTTGCTATCACTATACTTGTCCATGATATCATTCCAAATAATTAGTGGAATGATATCAAAGGCCTCATCACTTGACTTCACTACCTCGACTATGGACTCATCTCCTCGATTGATATAAAAATTTTCTCCTATATACACTATTAGGTCTTTTCTCAGTGTCTCAATTAGGTATTTGTCATTATAGTTCAATAGAAAGTTTTGAAATCTTGACGAGAAAGGGATATTCTCTACTTTGTTGAATGGCCACATTTATCCATATTTAATCTTAGATTTTTTTTGCCTCCATTGTGCCTTCCCTTAGAAACTTAAAAAAAATCTTTTAGACACCTCCATTGCTAGTGTAACCTACATAGGTGCATTGAAAAAAATGAGTCTTTTTATAGACTTACTAACTATCCTCTTTGAACCTTTGAACTTTTCCTCATTGATTGCTTTCCAGATAATCCATAAAACTTTAATAAAAAATTAAATCTAAAATAAATTATATTCCTTGACAAATTTATTCATAGTTCTAGTGAGAATATTTTTTCTAATGAATTATTTTATTATTCCCCCAATTATTCCAACCAACAGAAAACATTTTCTTGATTTCATTAGAAAAAAATGGTCAAAAATATATGTCGTGGTGATTCAGGCTTCTTGTGTATGTTACAAATCACAATATTGGAGGAGTTAATCTTATATGACCCAATCTCTACAAAATGAATAACTAGCTAAAGAAGGCCCGTTTAGGCTCAAGAGTGTTAGACCATAAAATTTTGAAAATATTTTGCCATTGTATAGAGTCAAAATATAATTTCCAAAAATTATTAATAAAACCAGTAATGGATTATGTAGTAGAAAGTCTTTTATAAATAACTATAGTTTTATTATTTTTGAATATATTGACATCGGTAAATCTAATTTTTTCTAATTATCCACATCGTACATGGAATAGGCCTGTCTTAGGATTGAATAAGTCCTTGAGTTTGATGGGGGGAAATCATATTGATAGCTCAAAAAGGGCCATGTTTTTAGATGCCCATTGTAAATGATATCACTAAAAAAAAATTATTTATTTTAGGGACTATCTCTTAGACGAGTACCCTTGCAATAATGCAAGGGGTTTACGCTTGTGCTCCAAGTTCCAATAAATGGACATGTAAGAGTGAACCTACCTATTGGTGTTGTTAATAATGTGATAATTAATAAAATTATTTTTAACTAATTCCCATGATTTCCATACACTTTTATACACAAAGCATCCTCTAAGAGCTATTGAGTATTTTCTTATAAAAAATCATAGAAGGGGATAATTTTTTAGTTATTATCTTGTTTAGGGACAATGAGCTAAATTTTATTTCTGACAAGAATCTTTCGTGGTTCATCACCTTCTAATTCCTTAAGGATCCATTTAACAACATGAGTTAAATTCCATGTTTGCTTAGATCGTTTACGCCTAAGCCACCTTGGGATTTATTAAGATAACACCAATCCCAATTGATAGAGTTTTTTTCCTCTTCCCTTTCCCATCAAATATAATAAAAATTTCTTGTTTTTATTTGAATTTCATTTACCTAACAACTATTACATAGCCAAATTAAAGAGTAATATAAACTATAGGAAGAAAAATCTTTTAGCATATCTAAATCATGCTTTCCAAGGAGATGAAATATCACTTCCAACCATCAAGATTTTTATCAATCTTACCCTTGGTCTACAACCACATATATTTTAAACAAGGATTTATTTTTATATTAAAATAGTTCAAAAATATACAATATAATATCAGATGTCTTATTTACATGTGTTTTGCATTGTTTACTTCTATGTCCTGTATAAAATATCCTTTTTACATGTATAACAAAATAGGTCATAGGCTCGAGTCAACTGAGTGAGTATTACAATAAAACATCATATAAGAGGGATTGATACAAAATGCCTCATTGGCCATATAACAAGTAACAAAATGAGCCACCCTGTTCACTGCTATCCTATGTCTTGCTCCTCATATCTAGGAGGAAGCACATCTGAATCTTCAAGATTCAACTTTTTCATGTACTGAGTCAAGGCCTCAATCTCCTTAGGCTGCAACATATCCATAAGCTTTTTGAAGTAGTGAACAGACTGGATATCTTCCTTAGAAATCTGTAAGGCACCCTCATGAATCAATGTCATAAATCTATCTTTAGATATCTCCATGACAACAGAAACATGTGACATGATAAAGAAATGTGTGAGTTTATTATTAAATTTAGTAAGCCTCCTCTTCTTGTTCTAAAAAACCTCTCCATTTCTTTCCTTCCACAAAAACCATAACACCTCACAAGACAGGATAGACCAGAACTGGTTCATCTTAAAATCAAAAGACTCTACAAAGATAGCAAGGACCTCACTCCAAGAAAGACCAGGCCTCTGATTCTAAGAAAAATGGACCACACACCCCGAGCATATTCACATTCAAAAAAAAAAATTCTCAAAGGACTCCTGCATATCACACACAACACACTTAATAGACATGAGACCCTCAACAAATAAAAAGGAGCCAACAACAAGTTTTCTTAATAAAAGGAGCCATCTAAAACAAGACTTTTTTAGGTTCAATGAGAGAGTGCCAAAAGAAGTCAAAAACAAATTGCCATCTGGACTTAGGCCATTCACAACCCCAACCTTGATTAACTCTAGAGAAGATTGAGTAGTCCTCTTTAGCATAGATAAATCTTCTTAGTAGAGATTTCCAAGAACGGAGAGCCATCCAACCACTTAAGCTATTTCAAAAAAGAATCAGTATCGGCCAGGATGTTACCAGGAAAAAAGCACCCTGTAGCCTTACCAATGAGAGAGTTTGTTTTCTTTTGAGAGGCCGGCATCTCATATTTAGATTTCATTTCTATCCAAGAGCCAAATCGGTTGTCAATCAATACATTACTAATCAGGGATATACCTTTCTCATTCTAGATCTTAGCAGAGCAACTTTGGGTCGAAGCAAGGGGTTTGTTATTCAGGTTCATCCCCCACCAGATAGATCTATCCACAATAGCATAAGCCAGAAAAATCCTATTGCATCCTTAGAGGCTAGCAACCTCCTTACCTATGACCATGCCTTCCACAAATATATGACTTGATTATGAGGTCCACCCCACTAGAAACCATACTTGGCAAACCAATCACGAGGGGTACATCCTTCCATCCAAGCATGAAAAATTTAGCACTGGATATTTTTTTACCTTTCCCAATATAAAGTAAATTTATCTTTCGAATGATATTATCCAAGTTGTTTTCTTCAAGTTCCACAAATAGGGTAGTGTTGTCAAAAAAATGAATGTTTAAGGAACCTTTATTGTCAAGGAAGGAAAGACCCTTTATCCTAGGGGTCAAGTAGGATTCCCTCATGAGCTAGTGGATGGCTTCAGAGGAAATTACACAAATGGTAGGGTGAGGGGAAAAATATACCTAATTGATCTCTCCAAAGTTAAGACATATCAAAGGAAACCATCATCCTGAATTCGTGTAACTGTATCCTTTAACAAAGTGTTAACCATATTAAAAAATTAGATAGGGAGTCCAAATGCCTCAAGGGTAATCTTTGAAAGATATCATTCCATTTTATCATAGGCCTTCTCACATTCTATGAAAAATATAGTAGACTTTTGTTTAGAGTACCTTTTCGACTCCATAGCCTGTCAAGTGGTTTGGAGGTTTGCCAAAGCGTATTTGCCACTAGTATTATTTTAGTGCCTTATCTTCATCCTAGGAAGTAACTTAATGATCCACCTATTACTTTTACTACGCAAGGATCCTTTATTAAGGGCATCCTTATGCACTTTAAATACACCTTCACTTACCCAGTTGATGTGTTTCTTGTCAAACTCTATAGGTATTCCATATACTTGTGGAGATTTATCACTGTTTAGGACATTGAAAACTTTTGTAATATCCCCTTGGGATATATCTCTAATTAAGTTAACACAATCCTCCTTAGAGATCCTTTTTGGAATGATTTTCTTGAGGTATGTCTACTATTCTGGCTTAAACTATTCTCCCCCTTAGAGGTAAAAAGTTTTTATAATTAACAAAGAATACTAATTTGATATCCTTCATATTATTAACAAGTTTATAACAATACGAAATTTTATCTATTTTCTCTTTGATATCTTTGTCTTTAATGCACCTAAATAAAAAAATGGAATCTTTGTCACCATCACTTAACCAATTCAGGTTAGGCCTAACTTTAAGACCCTAAATCCTATTGGCCCGTGAATTCCTTGGTGAGCCTTTAGAAATGCCAAGCTCCTCACACAAGCTCTCTATCACAATTATTTTTTTCTTAGCATATTTGACCTCTTACATTTAGTTATATTAATAATTATAAATTAAATTGGACGTGAATATTAAAGTGGTCCCTAAATAAAAATTAAAAATCCTTTCTATATCACAAATGGATTCAACTTTTGTCCTAGTCCCTAAATAAAAATTAAATATCCTTCCTATATCACAAATAGGCTTTTTTAGTATGGTATTTGATAATAAGAAATATGGAAATACAATCCTAACATATATGTGACCATGGGGTGAAAGTATGTTGATTTTAAAATCTTGGCATCCAAATCTATCTACTAAAACATTTATAGTAACACCTATCTATGTTCACCTTCCAAAGCTTCATCTTCATTATTGGTTCGAAACATTATTTTCAACTATTGGAAATACAATTGGAAGCTTTGTATCTATAGATGATAATTCTAGATATTTCATCCATACTACTTTTGAAAGGATTTTGGTAGAATTGGAAATCTCTAAATATCTTCTAGTAGAAATGTAAATGGCCCATGATAGACACAACTTTTGAACCTTGAAGGTTTATCTTTCAGGTGCAGAAGATGCTTTAGGATTGGGCATAGTGCAACATATTGTTCCTGTAGTTCCCCTCCACGATTCATACTCTATAATGGTTATGATAGATACTGGTAGACTCTTTTCATGCTTTTCTCTTTCACATTTTGAGATACTTCTTCATATCAGTAGATACATTATATTATTTATTATGATTATTCTATATTTAGGGCTAATTGATGATGTTAGGGTTTAATAATTGATGGACCTTGTGATTATACATTTCTTAGGTGATATGGTTTATGTTTATTACTTATGGTATTATATCTAGTCTCATTGGATATGAATGATGGTTGTATCATTTGATTATGTTATCTATGTTTATGATGTTTTACTATCTTGAAGTGTGTAAGGGATGATATCACATCAGTTATCATGAGAAGGATGTGAAGTTCAAATTCCCCTTCATCTGACTGTGATGACACACACACACATACTGTTTGTGTGTGTGTGTGACATCACTCATCATAGGAAGGATAAGATGTTATAATTCCCCTTCACCTGACTACATGATGATGATTATGTATATATATGCACATGTTTTGTCTAATGTTGATGTTGTGCAAGAGTGCAGGTACTAGACACTGACTCAACTTGTCTCCACAGGTTTGATCATCCTCCTTTCCTAATGGTAGTTGATCAAAGGTGACACTAAGGCCTACCACATCTAACCCTAGTCTGTGTTTTTAGTTTTGTTCTATTTATCTTGATTTCATTATCTCTGACCTAATCCTTTCTTAGGATGTGTGGTCTTGTGGATGGTTATGTGAGTAGTTGTGCTTTATCCTTTTTTATTTTATTTTATTTATTTAAGCTTTATTATGGGATAAGGTTAAATATTATTAATATTCATTTATCATATAAAATAAATGTTTATTATATAAGACAAGGTGTAATTATAATAATATCCTTTGTATTATATATGTGTTTGGTTAAGTGGTATGGAATAATCTATATATATTTTTATTTCCTATTTTCCATCCTATTTTATAGGAGGAAGTTATATGGTGAATTATTATATTTGTTGCTGGCATTAAATATTTATAAGCATAAATAAACCTAAATGAGATATTATGTTTATTGTAATGTAAGCTTGGATGATGTAATTTAATTTTTGGTTTGATTGGTTGAGAGAAATTGATTGTTTCTCGTACAAATGCCAACTCGCATTTTGGGAATGGTATTTTTCCAATAAATGAAAGGGTTTTGGTATGGATTGTTTCTAGAAAAATTCTTGATTTTGCCATAAGATTGTGAGATGCATTGGGAGTTCTTTTGGGTTGGGTTTGAAGGAAATTTGGAGAGGGATTTTGTGAGGATTTTGAAGATTTTTTGACTTTCTTTTGTTGGAGATTGGTTACTATTGATTTTGTGTTGGAAATATTGCTTGATTGGTTGGAGTTGTTGCTCTTGTGGAGTCTGTATGTGTAGAGATTGTTCTTCATTCTTTCTCTATCCATTCACTTTAATTTCCAGGTTGGATTCTTATGCCATTTGATTTTATGAATTGAAACAAGTATTGGATTTGAAAAGATTATTTTCTCTATGTATTTTATGTCATCATTGCATTCAAGAAAGATATTGCATTTGTTGTTATTTGTTTAATTGGCTATTGAAGTAGGTGATCTATATACTATATTATTCTGGACAATTTTTAGATTTTTACTTCTTGGAATTTTGTTTTTCATCTTGAGGTTGATCAGTAATTATTTATGAGAAGGGGACTCACCCTTGTCAAATGGTTCTAAGTCAAAATTTGAATTTTTGATTGTCTAGATGTTAGTATTTGGGCCCAAAGTCAACCTAGGGTCCCAATCCCAATTTATGTTGTAAAAGCGCTAGAACAAAGTGGAAATGTGCTAAAATATTTTTCAAAAGTGCTAAAAGATGTTGCAAAAGTGCAGTTTTAGCTTTGAATGCACAGAAACCTTGATTTGACCCTTGGACCAGTTTTTAGGGACTCGTGTTAGTCTGGGTTAGTCCAGAGGCTAGTTCTTGGGTTTTTGAATTTCCATAGGCTATATGATTTCTTTGAGATAGATTCATGTATCTCCTTTTAGTTTCATGTGTTCATTCATTATGGTTCATGGATTTTGCATTTGTGATGATGCCTCGAGAGAGATTAGATAAAGAAATGATATGTTGATCAGAAAGTAAATTATGGTTTAGATTTTGATATAAAACCAATTTGATTTGGAGTAGGTCTCCATTTATGTTAATTATGTAATAAGAACACTCTCTTGAGAGGAAGATGTATTATAAATATAATATAATATAATAATGTTAACTATGTGATTGTTTTTATGAGTTCAAATAATATGGTGTTCGTATTGTCTATTCTCTATGTATGATAATATTATTAGTGAGTAAATAGTTAGTTGTAATGCATTAAATGATATTCCATGACTGTTTCATTTATTTAAGTGTAGTTGTTATGGTTATATGGTAATATGGAAAGTAATCTTAGGAACATTTGGATTTTGGGATTTAAAATGAACCTAGTTCCTAGGAGTAATCATGTTGCTTAGTTCTTATATGATAATATTTCTATGTAAAGATTCATTTATTTATGTTAAGGCACTATGTTATGTAATGGTTAGATTAGATTTTATTCTTACGCTTTAGTAAGTGATAGTGTTGTCTTGTAGTGATGTTAGGGAACCTTACAGGACATAGGTGTTATTGTTTCAAGTTTGTGCTTAGATGAGTTGTTCTCTTGTTTAATTTCATGTTATTCTTTACTATAGTTTAATGTGTTAATTTATCTCTTAAAAAAAATGTTTTTAACCTTGAGGTCAATTTGTTGGATGTGTTGTTATTTTGGCTTCCTTAGAGGGGTGTTACAATCCTAATGTCAAAATTCAACCAAAACAAGAGACTTCTTGGTGAAAGGATGTGTCACCCAACCACTATTATGCAGCATAGTCCTCCAAGAATAGCAATTCTTCTCCAATAGATGATGTGCTAGTATGAATATTGAGGGGAAGATGGAGATTATCTAGGGAACAAGGCTAATTAGAATCCACCTTAGCTAAAATATTGTAGTGATCACACTAAAGGTTTTGATGATACCCTTGAAAGGCCTTCTCCTATGATTACTTTAGATGCAACAGTCGAACAAAGTTCAAGGGCTATCGTTGAGGGGCACCAATCAATGGACTTTGTGAGCTCTTTATTTATATCTCTATCTAAAGCACCAATGAATTTAATTGATGGAGATGAAGGCACCAAATGGAAATAAGTTTCAAAAAGAGAAAAAGGAATACCACCAAATTTATAGAAATCAAAAATAGAATGTAGTTTTGGTTCAACATCAAATCTAGTGTGAAAATTAAATTTAGTATGTGGTTTGGTGGTGGTTTACCATAGACCACAAGTCTGGACATCCCTATTTTGATAAAGAGAAGTTGTAGCTGGTATATGTAGCATGGATGCATTCATTAATATGTGTTAAGGAATTTATTATGGATCTTGATTGTGAGCCTTATTTGTTGATGGGACTACATAGTTTAATTATTATATTAGAGTAGGTTTATCCTAGATAGTATTGTCAAACAATAGTAAGTAGTAAGTTGCACATTATGTATCAAAAAGTAAAAACATGTCAACTAAAAGGGGAAGCACATCTCCTATAGCTAGACTGAAAGAGAAAAATTCCAACTAGAGAAAGAATCCCTAGAAGGCCCACCCCCAACAAACCCTAGGCTGAAAAATAGGTTAAATGAAAACCCCCAACCAACTAATAGATAGACACAATATCATCTGGGTTTACATATCCATCCTCACCCTCCTCCTTTGCACTGTCCAAAACACTAGAACTACCTCTAATTCCACTGTCACATACCATAAAAATAATTATTAGTTTCAAGAAATTTTATGTTTGTTATAATATCTGCAATTTGGTTATGTAATTGATGCAGAGGTAGGGTCCTAGTCAACAATATGTAGGCATATTTCACAACAATAGGTTCATATCTCCCTCACAACCCAAACAAGCAATCACCTTAGATAATTTCCCTCTCAAGGAAAAACTCTTAGAATTTCAAGACTTCAAAAAGGAGACATAAACTCATAAGACTTTAGTTCCCAACCAGCTCACCATTATCACTCTTCAAACTCCAAGTTACCTTAAGTGACCTAGTGCCTTTATAAGGCTACAAGACTCCAAAAATACACCAAGGATTCATAGCCTCTACCCAATCATTGAAACACCTTATAATATGTAAAAAAAACTTGTTCAATTCCAATTCTAACCCACAAAAACTTTGAACTCCTCAAACCCTTAAGCGTACCCACAACCAGGATTATTCCCTACTAGCCCTCACAAGTGACAAAACAATGCATAATTTTTTATGTCGATAAGCCCTCCAAAAATGGATCACATATTAAGATACCCATTTGGTAATTATTCAATGTACAAAAGGATTGAATAGGGTTCCTTTGCAATGTATCACCTAAGAATTGACTGGTAATCAGATTGTAGGCCTCATTAGGCCACTATTCCAAAGAAAATTGTTGAAACCTCACATAAAAACCACTAACCCTTGTTCCAATGTTATTCTCTGACCACAAATAGACTAATTCAACAACTTTTGATAAGGGAAATTCTTAAAAACTCTCCCAACCACAAAACCCTTGGTTTTGACCTCTAAAGGCTAGTTAGGTGAGGGTTTCATGGAACTACACACTCCAGACCACTACTTTCCCATTCTCTCCAAACCATCACCAATCCTTGGTCATTACATATTGTGGAAATTTTTCGTAGATAAAGTATCACTTTCAAGCTTAAACTCATGGGAACCACAACTAGAGTATCACCCTTCCTTGGCCACAAACATCATTGGACACCCCTAGAGATTATAATATATTAAAAAAATACTCAAAGACATCATTCCACCAATCATAATAAAATTATAACAAGGGAGTGAGATGATACACATGTTTTTTATTTTCAAGTCCACAAAATCAAGGTTCCTAACCTGTTATCAGTAGTTTGCCTCTAAAATCCTTCAATCTTTATGAAAAATATTCAAGCCAATGCCAAAATGAAGATGGTACATGCGCCTGTCAAATGCAAGAGGATTTGAATCATATAAGTATAGTATAAACCCGTACAGAGGTCTATAAGAACAAAATTACTAGTAAAATGTAGGGAAAAACATTTTTTATTATGGTTTCAATCAACAATATCCATGACAAACCCTTGGCTCAACAATAAAAGGTCATTATAAATCCTTTCAAATCTTTTTCCAAATTTTTAAACCAACTTTTGAACTCCCATGACCGTTGGGATTCCATTCTTTACAATTTGTATAATTTTGTACTTTTAAACATGTTAACTTTGCATAAAACTTGCTATGGGCCCCAAATAAGACCTCCTATGAATCCAAATGATTAAAAATAGGTTCAAAGAGGTCAAATAGATCATCATAAATTATCAAATTCTATTTGAATCATATTGAGAATAAATTACTCAACCCAAAATAATAGTATGACCTCATGGAGGCATATAGTCTATTAGGTGCTCCTGCACGAGTAACTAAAATCTAATCAATCACATAGCGGGAAAAAAACAGATGAGGTTTATACTATGACAAATAACCTACAACTGGATCCACATTGTATGCCCTTGATTTCTTTAAAGGATCCCAAATGTTAACAAAAAGTGTACATACAATTCTATACCCTTGTAAAAAATATATATAACGTACCATTTGTGTAGGGCATAGTTGTACACATTACCTATCACTCTATTTCATTATCCATCATTAGCAACTAAATTCTTGGTCTCAAGCAGTGATAACTTTAAGAAAACCCCTCTCAAAAAATTGTATAAAATCTTGGCGAATATTTTTATTTTCTTTAAATAATAATATTTTTAATTGGCGAATCTTTCCTTTTTTAAAAGAAAAATATTAATTTTATTGGTGAATTTTTTTATCTCAAATTTTTTTTTTTATAGAAAATATTGGAGAATCTTGGAAAATAATAAGAGTATGCATTAATTACTATTGCAAATCCTTTCATTTAAAAAAAAAGTTTTTTATAGAAAAGTAAAGGCTTGAAGGTGAAAATCATTAATGAGTTTACTGTTGGCATTTGGCATTATAACAGACAATGGGAGATTGTTGGCATTTCAAAAAGGATATTGAGAAGGTTGTTGATGATTATGGATATAACTCATTAAGGATGTTTACTATCTTAATATTATTATTTTGTCATTGATGTCAAGAAATTGATTTTCTAATTCAGTATGATGTTGCCATATCTTGAGAAGTATGATTTGATGAGTATAAAGATGTTGGTAAAAGTCACAGAAAGAATATGATGGATAAGGGGAGAAATAAGTTATTCAATGGGCAACTATTACTGAGTTAGACAATGATGAGATCATGATGTTTAGATTGTTTTGATATCATACATATGCTATTGATTGTAAGGTTAATACTATACTATGTTACTGAGCAAAGAACCTAGTCGGTAAACCCTAAGGAACCTAGTCGGTAAACCCTAAGGTTATCGCTATTGGTTAATGAAGGCAGAATGTCTACCAAGTGAAGTTTAGTATTCATTGAGTTGTAACTGAGTTGTAACTGAGCTATAACAGAATGCATTAAATGATTACAAGCATTATTTAATGAAGGAAGCTGATGAGCTAGCCATGATTAAATGATTGGTATGCCATGAATGAAGTTTGTTAAAGAATCTATGGCAAAGGAAAATTAGCAGGAAGATCTACAACTTAGATTGAACCACAATACCCTAGCACAAGTTCCAAGAAATGTATGCAAGTTCCAAGGCAGGGTAAAACATTTTCAGATCGATGGATACATTGAACTTGGTCAAAGTTTGAAGATCTGATGGCTATGATTGATCATGGGAAATGCGATCAAGGAGATTAAGTGGTTGGAAAATTGTTTATAAATAGGGAACTATTGATAAACAATGTATGTGGGCAAGTGTATGCACAGGGATGCTACATAGTGATTATCGAGCATAGAAGCTTGAAGACCTATTTTGAATAAACAGAGTATAGAGCCTAGTAGATGGACAAGATTAGTTCTATCTCTATATTGTATTGAGAAAATAAGAATCTTCTTTAGCATTTTAGATCTGAAGTTGCAGATAGATTTCTATTACTGTTATTTTGTGAAAGTGATAGAAAATCTCTTAACCGAGTGGACTTAACAGTCTTATTTGTAAAACCCTCTAGCAAGGTGACATTTTGATTGAGTGTTTGAAATCCTTTAACAAGGTCACTTCTAACAAGGTGAAGATCCTAACAGATTTGAGGGAAATCCCTTAACTGGGTCACATCTAGCAATGTGTTTGTAATCTTTAACAGGATTTTCTTTTAACCGAGCATACTCTAGAAGATTATATTTCTTAGTGGGTCCGAAATCCCACAGTTGTTTTTCCTTATTTGGGTTTCCATGTTAAATCTGGTGTTATGAGTGTTCTGATGTTTATATGCTTTTGAGTTTGCATGTTTACCAGTTTTGGTTATATTACTAAAGTATATATTACCGAGGTTGAATCTGATGTTTTTATGGAAGATTAAGTTTGTATGATTCACCCCCCCCTCTCATCTTATTAGCTTGGCATTTGTACTTATCTTTAAGTATCAGAACTATCAATTGGTATCAGAACTTTGGACTCCAAAAGGAAAAGTTTAAAGGTACTTGAGGCAAAGATCCAAATATGTATAAGAGGGATGCATCGAAGCTGAACAAATCAAGTTTCTCTACATGGTAAAAAAGGATGAAGCTGCACCTATCATGAATTGGAGAATATGTTGTATATTATTTGGAGAATGATTTCATCACACCGAGAACCTATCCATTAACAATGGAAGAGATAAAAGCAAAGCAATTACATATTCAAGCAATGATTGAAATAACATCTGCATTGACCGATTCAGAGTTTAATGATCTAGAAGGTTGCAATGATGCAAAGGCAATGTGGGACAAGCTCATATCAGTGTATGGAGGAGATGAACATGTTCAAAGAGAAAAAGTGGATAGTCTAAGAGGACACCTTGAATCTATGAGGATGAATGAAGGTGAGAACATAACCCAGTATAGTACAAGACTAAAGGAGATTGTCAATCAAATCAAAGGAGCAGGTGGAACTATTGAAGAAAAGGATATAACAAGTAAGTTGTTAAGAACCCGTCTACCGACTTATGCAATCTGAGTCTCTGCAATCAATGAATTGTGGTTTGTACCTAATATGCTAGTTTCTTTAGATGCTACTATTGGTAAGCTACATGCATTTGAGTTAAGTAACTTTGATAACAGTGGGTCATCGGTAAATAAAGTTGAATCTGCATTTAGTTCTTTTCATCTTGATGAATCTAATGATTTTAATGAAAGAAAGTATAAATACTCTGAAGGAGATCACAGTGGAGCAAGTGAAAGATTTCACAAGAACATGGAGAAAGTACACGAACTGTATGAGGAAATCAGAAAGCAAGAAGAGTTTGAAGCACTATTAGCCAGAAGGTTACTGAGAAGCAAAGGTAAGTATAAAGGAAAACTACCTTTGAAATGTTTCAATTGTGATAAGATAGGACATATGGCTTCTAACTGTCCTGAAAAAGATTCTCCTGAAAAGAGAGATTACCGAGATGATAGACAAAAAGATAATCATTACAGAGGACACCGAGACTTTAGAAGAAGAGATATAAAGTCATGCTTAATAGCCAATGAGGAATCCAATGATGATAAATCAGATGAAAATGATCCAGAGGAAGTAGTTTATGTGGCTATCAAAGATGGATCAGATGAAAAAAGGTATGAAGAAAAAGCCTTAATATCTCACATAAATACTAACGATTCTTGGATCATAGATAGTGGATGCTCACATCACATGACATGTGATAAACACAAGTTTGTTATGTTAGAAGACTATGATGGAGGCTATGTAAGATTTGGTAATGATGCACCATGTCCAGTAAGAGGTAAAGGATGCATAACACTTATTGACAATGCAAGATGCAATGATGTTTATTGGGTTGAAGGTTTGAAATACAATTTGTTGAGTGTAGCACAGCTAAACAATACAGGATACCAAATAGAATTTCATAAAGGAATTGTCAAAGTTCATGACAAGCATGGAAAGTTAGCTACTACTGGGACACAAACAAAAGGTAACACATTTCATCTTGACTCAACACGAAAAAAATGTTTGTATGCAAAGATAGATGATACCTAGTTATGGCATAAAAGGTTTTGTCATGTACATTTTGATAATCTAATCAAAATAAGCAAGAAGCACCGAGTAAGAGGTCTACTGAGTCTTGAAAAACCTGAGAATGCTATGTGCCGAGGATGCCAGATGGGTAAAATGACAAGATCAAGCTTTACAAGTAAGTCTTACACCTCTAAGGGAATTTTAGACCTTGTGCACACTGATCTTTGTGGTCCTATGAAAGTTCAAAGTTATTATGGTGATAAATATTTCATATTAATTGTGGATGATTACTCAAGGATGATGTCAGTAATGTTTTTAAAAGAAAAATTAGAAGATTTTCAAATGTTTAAATGGTACAAGGCAAGAGTTGAAAATGAAACATGAAGACAATTGAAATGTCTTAGATCAGATAGAGGAGGAGAGTTCACATCTGATGAGTTCAACTTATTCTACAGTGATCATGGTATAAAAAGACAAGTCTCTGCACCGAGAACTCCACAACAAAATGGAATTGTTGAGATAAGAAATAGATCTATTGTGGATTGTGCCAGAACCCTGATGATTGAAAAGAAAGTGCCACAAACATTTTGGAGAGAAGCAATAAGCACACCAATTTACACTCTGAACCGAGTACAATTGAAGAAAGGTACTTTGAAGACACCATATGAAATTTGGTATGACAAAAAACCTAAAGTAAGTTATTTTAAAATCTTTGGAAGTAGATGCTATGTACACAAGGATGATAGAAATGGCAAGTTTGATCATAAAAGTGAAGAAGGAACATTTCTTGGTTATTCTTCTAGAAGTAAAGCATTTAAATGTCTAATCAAATCATCTAACAAAATAGTAGAAAGTGCAAATGTGAAAATTGATGAATTTGCAGAAAGAAATGATGAAGGAAATTCCAAGGAACCAGAAGATTATTATGAATTTGTCTATGTTCAACCGACAAATCCTACCGAGAAAACTGCAAAAGGAAATGAAGAGAATATCTAGTTACCGAGTGATGAATCATACAAAGCCTACCGAGCCTTTATTAGCCAAGTATATCAGAAGTCATCATGCACCAAGTCAGATTATAGGAGATAAGGATGATCCAGTGATGACAAGGAACAAACTGAGACAAAACACATGTCTGATATCTGAATTTGAACTGAGAATAGTGAAAGAGGCATTTAACAGTGAAGATTGGATAAATGCTATGACAGAAGGGATTGATCAAATCAAGAAGAATAACACATGGACACTGGTCCCAAGACCGAAGGACAAAAATGTAAACGGTACAAAATGGATTTTCAGAAACAACCTGAATGAAAAAGGAGAGGTCATTCGAAATAAAGCAAGATTAGTTTGCAAAGGTTATGCCCAAGAAGAAGGAATTGATTATGGTGAGACTTTTGCACCCATGGTTAGACTTGAGGGATTAAGAACATTGTTGGCATATGCTGCTTACAAGAATTTCAAGGTATATCAAATGGATGTCAAATCTGCATTTCTGAATGGAGTATTAGAAGAAGAAGTTTTCATTGAACAACCTGAAGGATTTGCTGAAGACAATAATAAAGATCAGGTATGTCAATTGAACAAAGCTTTATATGGTCTGAAACAAGCAACTAGAGCATGGTATGAAAGATTGCACTCTTATTTAATCAAGATTGGTTTTATAAGAACAAGTGAAAACAACAATATTTACATGAAGAATGATGAAAATGGAATATTGATCTCAGCCATATTTGTTGATGATATTATATTTTGTGGGAATGACTCTCTATGTAAAAACTTTGGAAATGAAATGAGCAAAGAATTTGAGATGTCATTAATCGGTGAGATAAAGTATTTTATAGTTTTATAGATATTGCAAATGAAAGATGAGATTTTCATCACTCAATCCAAGTACATAAAGGAAATCTTGAAGAAATTTGGAATGGAGGATTCAAAACCAGTAAGTACTCCTATGACTACCAACTATAAACTATCAAAGAATGATGAATCTGCATCTGTTGATGAGACACTTTACCGATCCATGATTGGAAAGTTGTAATATGTTGTTCATAGTAGACCAGACATAGCACATGCAGTAGGTATAGTTGCAAGATTCTCTACAGATCCTAAGGAAACACACATGACATCAATCAAGAGAATTTTTAGATACTTGAAAGGCATTGAAGATTATGGCTTAGTATATCAGAAAAGAGATGATTTTGATTTAAAAGTTTATACTGATGCTGATTGGGCAGGCAACATTGATGATAGAAAAAGCACAAGTGGAGGAGCCTTCTTTTTAGGAGAAAGACTAGTGAGTTGGCTTAGCAAGAAACAAGTATATGTTTCATAGTCAACAACAGAAGTTGAATACGTTGCTGCAGTATTGAATTGTACCAACATAGCATGGATCAAACAACTGTTGGAAGGTATACATGAGAGAGTTATCGCGCTAGTAACTATATTTTGTGACAATACTAGTGCTATTAACATTTCAAAGAATTCTGTTATGCACTCTAAGACAAAGCACATCTCTATCAAATATCATTATCTTAGAGAAGAAGCTCAAGAGAAGAAAGTGATGTTGGAGTATGTTAGCACAAAGGAACAAATAGCAGATATCTTCACCAAGCCATTGCCAAGGGACACTTTTGAGTATCTTAGAAGTAAATTAGGGGTCCTACCCCTATCTTCTACTCACTAACCAAGTTTGGTGAAAGCATCAATTCGATAACTCTACACAATATCTTTTAAGAGTTGATGTTGATTTACACAATTAAGGATGTTTTCTAAAGGTGTGCAGGAAATAATACAAGAAATAATATAGGGAATAGGAATTGAAGACAAAATGCTCTGACTGAGACTAAAGTTGACACATAACAGCAGGAAATAACTTCATATAGGAAGAAATTATGTTTTAGTTCTTTACTTTTTGGCATTGTTGTCAAAGGGGGAGAAGACTGGAGAAGACTGGAGAAAAGTAGAAAAGAAAGACTGAGAAAAGAGGAGAAGACTAATATATGGGGGAGAATTTTGATGACAGAAGGAGAGCATTTCTGCACAACAATCTGAATCAATTAGGTCAAATCAATTGGTTTTGCCATCAATGCCAAAGGGAGAGATTGTTGGCATTTGACATTATAATAGACAATGGGAGATTGTTGGCATTTCAATAAGGATATTGAGAAGGTTGTTGATGATTATGGATATAACTGATTAAGGATGTTTACTGTCTTATTATTATTATTTTGTCATTGATGTCAAGAAATTGATTTTCTAATTCAGTATGATGTTGCCATATCTTAGGAAGTGTGATTTGATGAGTATAAAGATGTCGGTAAAAGACACAGAAAGAATATGATAGATAAGGGGAGAAATAAGTTATTCAATGGGCAACTATTACCGAGTTAGACAATGATTAGATCATGATGTTTAGATTGTTTTGATATCATACATATGCTATTGATTGTAAGGTTAATACTATGCTATGTTACTGAGCAAAGAACCTAGTCAGTAAACCCTAAGGAACCTAGTTGGTAAACACTAAGGTTATCACTATCAGTTAGTTAAGGGAGAATGTCTACTGAGTGAAGTTTAGTATTCACCGAGTTGTAACCAAGCTATAACAGAATGCATTAAATGATTACAAGCGTTATTTAATGAAGGAAGCTAATGAGCTGGCCATGATTAAATGATTGGTATGCCATGAATGAAGTTTGTTAAAGAATCTATGGCAAAGGAAAATTGGCAGGAAGATCTACAACTTAGATTGAACCACAATACCCTAGCACAAGTTCCAAGAAATGTATGCAAGTTCCAAGGCAGGGTAAAACATTTTCAGATCGAAGAATACATTGAACCTGGTCAAAGTTTCAAGATCTGATAGCTATGATTGATCATGGGAAATGTGATCAAGGAGATTAAGCAGTTGGCGAATTGTTTATAAATAGGGAACTATTGATGAACAACGTATGCAGGCAAGTGTATGCACAGCGATGCTACATAGTGATTACTGAGCATAGAAGCTTGAAGACCTGTTTTGAATAAACAGAGTATAGAGCCCAACAGATGGACAAGATTAGTTCTATGTCTATATTGTATTGAGAAAATAAGAATCTACTTTAGCATTTTAGATGTGAAGTTACAGATAGATTTTTATTACTGTTATTTTGTGAAAGTGACAGAAAATCTCTTAACCGAGTGGACTTAACAGTCTTATTTGTAAAACCCTCTAGCAAGGTGACATTCTGATTGAGTATTTAAAACCCTTTAACAAGGTCACTTCTAACAAGGTGAAGATCCTAACAGATCTGAGGGAAATCCCTTAATCGGGTCACATCTAGCAATGTGTTTGTAATCTTTAACAAGATTTGCTTTTAACCGAGCATACTCTAGAAGAGTATATTTCTTAGTGGGTTCGAAATCCCACAGTGGTTTTTCCCTATTTGGGTTTCCACGTTAAATATGGTGTTATGAGTGTTCTAATGTTTATATGCTTTTGAGTTTGCATGTTTACCAGTATTGGTTATATTACTGAAGTATATGTTACCGAGGTTGAATCTGATGTTTTTATGGAAGATTAAGTTTGTATGATTCACCCCTCTCCTTCTCATCTTATTAGCTTGGCATCTGTACTTATCTTTAAGTATCAGAACTATCATTTACATGGCAGAATCTACTTGATTTAGTTTCTACCATTAACTTAAAATAATCTAATAACCCTCTTTGCATTTTGCGAGATAAAATATATGAATAATTTGTAATACTCATGGGGCACAAAATTGCTTTTAGACAATTGATTTTCATTGAGGCCATTTCAACTTGTAGCTACAATTTACCTCATAGGATATAATGAAGTTCATTATATTATATTTTAAATCGATTGTGACAACTAAATATTATTGATATAACCTTAAAGTAACTAATAATTATAATGTATTATTGGCAAATTAATTTAGATTTCTACAATAAACTATAAAATGTTGGCGAATATGATCCAAACATGTATAGATTACTGTGGTGAATCTTTTAGTTAAAATAAAATAAAAAAATAAATTCTTTGGTGATTTGAATAACACTAAATTATAAATTTGTAAAAATGTGGCAATCTAGGTCACCTCAAAAGCTAAACTTATTAGCCAAATCTTCATTCCCAAATTTCAAAAAATAGCCAATTGGCGAATATTAGCCACTAAAATTTTCTTTGGTCTCAAGGCCACCTCTATTAAAAAAATAGTTTTGGTGCATGTCCACTAAATTCATTATATATTTCACATAAAGGGTGTCAAGGCTTTTGGATCAATCCTAAAATCTTAGAACACCTTATAAGAAATGTATTTTATGAACAATGATGTCTCTAGATAAGTTTCTAGAGCCACTGTAGTAGACACAATTGGAAAATAGATATTAAATTAGCATTCAATGGATGCCATTTGAATATACATATAAGACACTAGTAGTTGAATTCAAGTGTTTTCATTGTTGCATGCCTCCATACATTGCCCACCAAGAGACCTTGAAATAGGTTCTAATCTCATTACATGTTGGAAACAACAAAGATCACTTACAAAAATAATTTCTAGCCACAAATTAGCAAGACGTAAAATGAGAAATATCACATTATCACTTGTCAACCAAATGTACAAAGAGAGATGCCTTGCATATAAAGGAAACCAAGAAGAGCTGAGAAGGTAGGATTCAAACTCTATCTGCCTCTCTAAGTATGCAAGAAGTGTAGGACTCTATGGACAAGTGTTGAGATACTTTGTGAGTCTACATGAGGGGAGAAAAATGTCTCTCTAACCTCCCATAGGGTGAGGAGAGAATATTGCAACTGTAAAATGATCTTAACTATAGTGTGAATAGGACTCAACTAAGTAGGCTAAAAGAAAATTGGTTAGGTGAAACACTTTTTCACACGAACACCCTCCTTTAAGAGAAACTTAGGGAGTAAGTTATTTACATAAAGGATGAGTCCCAACAACATGGCCAGGTAAGGTACTCACTTGCAAATAAAAAATATCTCATAAACAAAGAAAGGGGGAAAATCCCATGAGAACAAAACCTCCCTCTAAAAGAGAGAAAGATAAGGGTAAAACCTTCTACAAAGATGTCCATGTGAAGATGAACATGATGATGAATAACTCATAAAGCATGTCAAGAACTATAAACTCTATTAAAATATAAAGGAGTGTATGTGGGAATCAATGAACCTCCAAAAGATGTAGATCGAGGGATACAACTCTAATCAAGAGAACATAAATAACAAAGAACAAGTGTCATGTAGTACACTACTTATAAGTCTTGGTATTCATGAATCTCACAATAATGATGTATACTAAAAGAATTTCCCATATGAGAGATACAAAAAGAGTAAGTCTATGTGACCCCCATAAAAATGTGAAGTCCATAAGAATCCACGAGGTTCCTCCACTAGTCCATTGAAAATAGAAAGCATTAGCAATAGCAACACAAATGTCATCATTTCCCCCTTAGTGGTGATGAAAAAGGGAGTATGCAAAAATAACTTAAATTGGGCACAATACTGTGTGAAGGAATGATACCTGATTAGAGATCAACAATACCCCCCACTAAAGAAGACAAATTCAATTTTTGTGGCACTTTATATATGAGTGCATTATAGAATTAGATGCCGAAGAACGAGTTTTTATAGTGTTTAGGTCAAGAGGTTGCCAATGAAGACATGTATTAATTTGTTTTTCAAACATTAACAAATTGACAAAAAACAACGAATAAAACCCCCATGATGTAAAATACATAGACCCCTCTAAAAATATACAATGATATGCCACTTTATTTTAGTACATTTACATAATAGAAAAGATGTAGAAGGCCTAAAAAGAGGCATAATCAGAATTTAATATTCTAGAACACTTTCATGAAAAAAATATTACTATTGCATAGAGCTCCAAAAATCTTCTAGGTTAAAAATATATGACACAAAAAAATGTGCTTGTATGTGTTTAAATGAGCCTCTCAAAGTACATTATCTAAGAAAACAAAAAATAAGAAATGTTAGATTATCACTTGTCAACTTGCAAAAATAAATTCTCTCCACAAATTAGCAAGATGAAAAATGGGAAATGTCACATTATCACTTGTCAATTGGAATTGTACAAAGGGAGGTGCCTTACATATAATAATTGTACAAAGGGAGGTGCCTTGCATATAAAGGCAACCAAGAAGAGGTGAGAAGGTAGGAATCAAACTCTAACTACCTCTCCAAATATGCAACAAGTGTAGGACTCTATGGACAAGTGTTGAGACACTTGGTTGGTTTATATGAGGTGTGGCAAAAGTCTCTTTAACCCCATAAGATTACGAGAGAATATTTAAACCCTCAAAGTGAGAATAACCATATTGTGAATAGGACTCAAATAAGTAGACTAAAAGCAAGCTAGTTAGATACAACAAAGACACGTTTATAGTCTGCAAAATATTAGAAACCCATCAAAGAAATTCTTCTGCTCATTTTTTCATTCACCACATGATTTTTTCCTTGAAATTTGTATATGAAAAAACCAAAAAAACTTTAAAAACAATATAACCCTCCAATTAGCAAAAGGAAATAAACGAACGAAAATTAAATCTGAGAAAATGTAAATGCTACATACCATAGGAAAACCGTTTTTTTTCTCTGCTGATGTGATTTCCAAAGAACAAACTATTTAGATTAAGCGAACTGAAAACATTGATCTCGACCTTTATATATCGGGACTAAAAAGAAAAATGATGGATTTTTAGCTCAATTCTTAATAGGAGTATAATTTTTCTTCATATTAGAAACCGTATGAGCATTTGACTTCTTCAATTGTTTGTATTGTAGCTTCTATAACAAGATAGAAGTGTAATGACTGTTACCAAGATACAATTGAAAACATAAGCCTATCTATTCAATTACAAAAAGCCCATAGGCCCCAAGAAACCTTCCCAATTACATAACCAGCGGCATTAGATATAAAGGAAGATGCCATAAGAGGCATACATAAGAGAGCTTGTGAGAATGAAACTTCCCTCAGAAGTGCACAAATAAAAAACTAAATCAACCCTGTCTAAGAAGCACAAGTCTCCAACCCTTTGATTAGAATGAAACCAACAACCAGAAGAGAACCTATGATAAGTAAACAAACCAAAACAAATATTGTGAGCAAAAATAGAATAATCCAGATAATGAGAAGGGAAGGATGCTGAAGACCCCGAGTGATGGGATGGGGCTTGGGATAGACTAGCCTAGTCTATGCTCTTGGATCCTTTCCTTGGATCACTTGGTGTTCTCTACACACCCTAGGGTCTCTAGGACTTCACTTTGCTTGATGAATCCCCTGATCTTGCCCAATCTACCCACCAATGAGTTGCAATGCTGCTCCAAGGTCTCACCTACTCATGAGACTCAAATCCCCTTACTATGCCTAATAAGGGCTAAGCTTGTTCAACATTTTCCAAGCTCTTAGCAAGGTTGTTTCAGATCCATTTCAAGGTTTTTCCACCCATTCATGAGCCCTCAAGAGGTTTCAAGCCTTTAACCCCTTACCGATTTCACAACTTAGTGTTTTTGCCTTCAAAAAGGGATACAAGGATTAGGACCAATTAGTCCTCCTAACCGGTCTTCTAGGGCTCCCTCTCACAAACGATGCATAAACAACCCAATCTCCCAAAAAGGACTGTCATTCAGCCAAGACTCAAGGATTTTCTAGGTTTTAGGCCTCCAAGTGTCCGTACTCTGTCCTTGGTGGATTTTAAGGTTTTTAAGGGTTTTTGTGAGGGTTTTTAGAGTCTGTCTGGGTCACAGTGAAGGTTTTGTATTCTATCCACCTTGTTTGGATTGGTGGAGGCTCCTCCTTCACACCAATGATGCTTCACTCACTACTCTACACTTCCTCCAAAGGGTGCACTCTCCAATATACAACCTTACTCTCCAAGACCTCTGCACCAACAATAATTCCTAACCGGGCACTATCCAGTCTTGCCTAGGAATGGGTATATGCTTGGCCTCCTTGCATTTCCATGGGGCCTGATTGCTTGGGACTATAGTACAGGGTCTCCACATCCATTCCCCATGGTTTCATGGTGGTTGCACAATGGGGAATGGAGTCAAGACTTCATTTACTCAAACCGGTCCAAAACTGGACAGTAAAACTGCAATTCACAAACTATTTACAAACACACTCAACCGGTAAACAAAAAGCTAATCTAATCACTCACAATGAAGATATATACACCCAAGAAGACAATCCACATAGGTTTGATCATAAATCAATCCATTTGTTTGCTCAGTAACTTCATTCAAATAGACTGGTAACTCAAAAACAGTCACAGTCAGTACAATTTGCTTGAGCTGTACAATCTCTAACAACCAACCCTTTAACTTAGGGTTAAAAACCTCTTATACTACCCATACCTTGGTTGGTGTGCCACATTTAGGGTTTTCCATGCAAACCTAGTGATTTTGACAACATGGTGGAAAAGTTGCTTGACAACTTTTAAAAGTTGTCATGCAACTTTTGAGCAACTTTCCCAATGTTGCTCTTCATGACTCCTAGACCCACAATGGACCAACCTAAGGACACCACCATGATATGAAGGACCCCTAAACACCTCCAGGGCACACACAACCTCCATTTTCAAAGCAATCAAAATTTTGACTTATGACTCCTAAGATCTCCTCTAGGACCCTACCTAGGACCTATGAGCACTTGGCTCATTATTTTATATACAATGGCTTCATAAGAAGAATAATACCAACAAAACAAGGAGGGAGAGCTTGAAAGGGTGCTCCTGTACCATACTCCCCCTTTGCACACGATTAAGAAATAGGAGAAGAGATGATAGCCAGGTCTATGCCAAGCTTCCTGAACTTGCTCTCCTCCACCCATGTAGCTTCAGATACTGGTTGATCTGCCCATTTCATGAAGTGCTCCATGTAGACCTAGTGTCTGGTAGACTTCTTCACTCTTGATTCCAAGATCTCCACTGCTTTAGGCTTCTTCACTTGAGGTAAGGTATTCACATCCAAGTCTTGTAATACCTTGGCTTGGTTCTCAGTCTGCTCTGCTATCTCTCCCTTGTACATTACCAGATCAGCAACATTGAAGACTGGTGAAATGGATAAGTCTGAAGGTAAATCAACCTTATATGCATTCTCACCATATTTTTCTAGAACTTGACAAGGTCCTGCCCTCTTCATCTGCAGTTTGGTAGGCTTACCACTTTGCATCCTTGCTTTGCTCAAATGGACCATCACATAGTCACCCACCTTGAACTGAACTTCTCTCCTTTTCTCATCCATTTTGGCTTTCAGTTTGTGAGTGGATTCAAGGATGGTCTTCTTAACTTGCTCTTGTACCTCCTTGATGGTTTGGGTGAAGTCCTCTGCTTGTCCACTCTTCATCTCCAAACTACTCAGATCTCTCAACTCACATACTCCCCTTGGATGTCTGCCATACACAACCTCAAAAGGGCTTCTACCAGTGCTTCTATTCACACTGTCATTATATGCATACTCTGCTTGAGGAATGATAAGGTCCCATGTCTAACCATATTCCTTAGTTAGACATCTCAACAAATTGCCTAACACTCTATTGATGACTTCAGTTTGACCATCTGTTTGTGGATGGTAAGCTGAGCTAAATGACAAGTTAGTTCCTAGTCTCCTCCATAATGTCTACTAAAAATGACCCATGAACTTGTTGTCCCTATCTGAAATAATGCTTAAAGGGAGTCCATGAATCCTAACAATCTCTTTGAAGAAGAGATGTGCAACATAACTAGCATCATGTGTAGTCTTACATGGTATGAAATGACTCATTTTAGAAAATCCATCTACTACCACATAGATGTTGTCCATACCTATTTTACTCTTGGGAAGTCCTACTACAAAGTCCATGCTTATACATTCCCAAGGTCTGTTAGGGACCGGCAATGGTTGATACAAACCGGCATTGCTTGATCCACCTTTGGCTCTTTGGCAAATACCACACTGCTCTACATATCTCTTCACATCTCTTGGCAACTTTGGCCAATAGTAGAACCTCTGTACCAAATCCAAGGTTTTATTAATACCAAAGTGTCCACTCAAACTACCATTATGTTTTTCTTGGATGAGGTTCTCCCTCATAGATCCTCTAGGTACACACAATTGGTTACCGTTGAACAAGAGACCATTTTGGAGAGTGTAGTCTGCATACTCACCATGGAAATGGTTCTCAAACTCTTTACAAACCTTGTAAGCTAATGAGAAGTCTTCATCTTCTTCATGGAGGTATTTGAAACCTTCTATGCCTATGCTCTACAACTGTAACTCCTGAGCAGTCAACAAATTCCTGCTCAATGCGTCTGCCACCTTGTTAAGTTGCCCCTTCTTATGCTTGATGGTGAAGGTGAAGGATTGGAGATACTCCATCCATTTCAGATGTCTATTTCTTAGCTTCTCTTGAGTGTTGATGTAACTCAATGCCTGATTGTTTGTGAACACTACAAATTCCTTTGGGAGTAGATAATGTCTCCACTTCTTTAGAGACTGCACTAATGCATATAGCTCTAGGTCATAGGCTGAGTACTTCTTCTTTGCTTCATTAAGCTTCTCACTGAAAAATGCCATAGGTCTTCCCTCTTGACTCAACACACCACCTACTGTAATTCCACTTGCATCACACTCCAAGGTAAATAGCTTATCAAACGTAGGTAAGAGAAGGATAGGTTTTGTGGCTACTTCTTGCTTCAACAATTGAAATGCTTTGTCAGCCTATTCTGTCCATTTAAACTTAGTTTTAAGACCTCCTTTGATGGTGTCAAGGACTGGTGCACATATGCCACTGAAATTCCTCACAAACTTCCTATAGAATTGAGCTAATCCATGGAAACTTCTTACCTCAGTCCCTGTTTTAGGTGCAGGCCAGTTCAAGATTGCCTCCACTTTACTTGGATCCATCTTCAAGGTTCCCTTAGACACCATAAATCCTAAGTAAACCAACACTTTCTTCAAGAAGTCACACTTATCTAGGTTGATGGATAGCTTCTCCTCATGCAACCTCTCTAAGACCAACCTCAAATCCTCAAGGTGTTCTTCTTTGGTTCTGCTATAGATGAGAATGTCATCTAAATACACCACCACAAATCTACCTATGAAATCCTTCAACAGTTCATTCATCAACCTCATGAAGGTTCTTGGAGTATTGGTGAGTCCAAATGGCATCACAAGCCATTCATACAATCCATCTGTGGTTTTAAAAGCAGTCTTCCACTCATCACCCTCCTTAATTCTTATCTGGTGATAACCACTTTTAAAGTCTAGCTTGGTAAAATACATAGCCCCTCCTAAACAATCCATGAGATCCTCTATTCTAGTAGTAGGAAACCTATACCTTAGGGTAATCCTATTAATTGCTCTTGAGTCAGTGCAAAGTCTCCACTTACCTCCTTTTTTTGATGCTAGCACTACCGGGACTGCACATGGGCTGATGCTCTTAATCAATCCTTGTTCCAATAACTCTTGCACTTGCCTTGCTATCTCTTTTTTCTGATCAAGTGTGAGCTTATATGCAGCCTTGTTAGGTAAGGATGCACCAGAAACAAAGTCTATCTGGTGACTTATAGACCTTCTAGGTGGGAGTGTTGTAGGTGTCCCATCACTCACTATGTCCTTATACTCTTCCAACATGTGCTTCACCTCCTTGGGTACTTTTGTCTGCAACTTGTCTTCCTCCTCCTTTGGTTTCACAAAGATGGCACACTTCACTATCTCCTCCTCATGTTGCAAGTTCAAAAACTCTATACCAGTAGCCATTAATACACTAGGTGTCTTTGAAGTTCCTTCTTCATTCTCTGTCAAAGACTGAATCTTAAAGGTCTTGTTGTCCTTCTTAAAGGAAATGGAGTTCTCCTCTCCATCATAGATCACCTTTCTATTAAATTGCTAGGGTCTTCCTAACAATAAGTGACATGCATCCATTGGCAACACATCACAAAGGATTCTGTCCTTGTATCCTCCAATGGAAAACTCTACCCAGTCTGTTCATTGACCAACACACTCTACTCATGACTCAACCATGTCACCTTGTATGGGTTAGTGTGGGGTATCCTTGTGAGTTTCAGCTTCCTAACTGCCTCTTCTGATATGATATTATCAGTTGAGCCTGAATCAACTATCACCTTGCACACTTTACCAAGAATCTTGCACCTTACCCTAAACAATGCTCTCCTATGCTTAGGTTCACTCTTGACTAACTGTCTTATCAAGACCCTATTGAACATCAGATTTTCTCCACTCTCTGATTCAATATGATCCACCTTAGGTGTTTTGCTGCTTGAAGAGTCTTCATGTGCATAAGCAACTCTCTTTCCACTGTTTTATGATGTAGGCTTGTCAGGGCATCTATATGCTAGGTGTCCCAATTGTCCACAATTGTAACACTTCATGGTTGCAAAATAGGAGTTACCTCTGCTGATACCTCTACCCCTATTTGGTCCACCTTGTGCACCTCTTCCTCTATAATTTCCTCCTCTAGGATTGATTTCACTGCCATGTTTAGTCAGCTTGGCTTCTCCTTGATTCCTCTACTCACTTGACTTGTTTTGGTAACCACCTTGGTGGTTCACTTGATCTCTACCTCTGCCTCTACCCCTATTATAGGAGTCCCCTTTCCTTTTGTTCCTTTCTTCTACCTTGGCAGCAAGCTGATGACACTTTTGGACAGTAGTAGGAGTCCATAGACTTATCTCTACTTGAATGTTCCACTTTAGGCCGCTTAGATACCTAGCCACCTTAATGGATTCATCTTCTTTGACTTTGGACCTAAGACATAGCTTCTGAAACTCCTCTATGTAGGAGGCCACATCAAGATCCTTCTACTTCAATCCTTGTCTCTTCTTATGAAGTTGGACTTCATAATCCTCTAGTAAGTAGTTCTCCTTAATCTTACCCACCATAGCTTTCCAATTTGCAATAGGTAGCTTCCCCATACTAACTCTTTCTTCTTGCAGGTACTTCCACCATGTCAAAGTTGCTCCCCTTAATCTTGATTTGGCAACTTTAACCTTCTGAGCCTCTGTCACTCCTTCACACTCAAAGTGGTTTTCCATGCCCTCAATCCATTCCATAACAGTGTCTATATCCATTCTTCCACTGAAATGTGGCAATCCTTCAAAGGCTTTGGTGTTCAAGGCCTTAATATCTTTCACAAAAGGTTCTTCATTGAATAAGGGATCCGGTTTAGGGATAATCTCATCTATGTCTATAGTCTTCTTGCCTTTACCCTTGGTGTCTTCATCCCAAGGTCCTTGTGTCCTCTGATCCACCACTTCCTATAGTTTATCCCTCATCTCACTCGCAGCTTCTTCAAGGAGCCTATTTTTCTCCTTGTGTTCTTCCACCTCTCTAGCTAGCTCTTCATTAGTAACCATTCTGCTCTCCCCTACTGATTTACTAGTATATAGAGACATACATAGTCCAACAAGTCTTTTACTTGCTCTGATACCAATATGATGGGATGGGGCTTGGGTTAGACTAGCCTAGTCTATGCTCTTGGATCCTTTCCTTGGATCACCTAGTGTTCTCTACACACCCTAGGGTATCTAGGACTTCCCTTTGCTTGAGGAATCCCCTGACCTTGCCCAATCCACCCACCAATGAGTTGCAATGCTGCTCCAAGGTCTCACCTACTCATGAGACTCAAATCCCCTTACTATGGCTAATAAGGGCTAAGCTTGTTCAACATTTTCCAAGCTCTTAGCAAGGTTGTTTTAGATCTATTTCAAGGTTTTTCCACCCATTCATGAGCCCTCAAGAGGTTTCAAGCCTTTAACCCCTTACGGATTTCACAACTTAGTGTTTTTGCCTTCAAAAAGGGCTACAAGGATTAGGACCAATTAGGCCTCCTAACCGGTCTTCTAGGGCTCCCTCTCACAAACGATGCACAAACAACCCAATCTCCAAAAAAGGAATACCATTCATTTGACCAAGACTCAAGGATTTTCTAGGTTTTAGGCCTCCAAGTGTCTGTACTCTATCCTTGGTGGATTTTAAGGTTTTTAAGGGTTTTTGTGAGGGTTTTTAGAGTCTGTCTGGGTCACAGTGAAGGTTTTGTATTCTATCCACCTTGTTCGGATTGGTGGAGGCTCCTCCTTCACACGAATGATGCTTCACTCACTGCTCTGCACTTCCTCCAAAGGGTGCACTCTCCACTATACAACCTTGCTCTCCAAGACCTCTTCACCAACAGCCATTCCTAACCGGGCACTATCCAGTCTCACCTAGGAATGGGTATATGCTTGGCCTCCTTGCATTTCCATGGGGCCTTCTTTCTTGGGACTATAGTACAGGGTCTCCACATCCATTCCCCATGGTTTCATGGTGGTTGCACAGTGGGGAATGGAGTCAAGACTTCATTTACTCAAACCGGTCCAAAACTGGACAGTAAAACTGCAATTCACAAACTATTTACAAACACACTGAACCGGTAAACAAAAAGCTAATCTAATCACTCACAATGAAGATATATACACCCAAGAAGATAATCCACATAGGTTTGATCATAAATTAATATATTTGTTTTCTCGGTAACTTCATTCAAATAGATTGGTAACTCAAAAGCAGTCACAGTCAATACAATTTGCTTGAGCTGTACAATCTCTAACAACCAACCCTTTAACTGAGGGTTAAAAACATCTTATACTACCCATACCTTGGTCGGTGTGCCACATTTAGGGTTGTCCATGCCAACCTAATGATTTTGACAACATGGTGGAAAAGTTGCTTGACAACTTTTAAAAGTTGTCATGCAACTTTTGAGCAACTTTCCCAATGTTGCTCTTCATGACTCCTATACCCACAATGGACCAACCTAAGGACACCACCATGCTATGAAGGACCCCTAAACACCTCCAGGACACACACAACCTCCATTTTCAAAGCAATCACAATTTTGACTTATGACCCCTAAGATCTCCTCTAGGACCCTACCTAGGACC